>NW_024468738.1:0-2576 GCF_001632365.1 Laetiporus sulphureus 93-53
ACAGCAAGTACTACTGTGTTCCCATTCCGAATGGGCGACACATTTTTGGCGGATATCTCCGCAGCCAGGAGCACCATCTCGCATGGTCAGTCCTCCCCGTCGCAGTTTTCAGCTTAGTTCGTCGCATCTGAAATGCAACAGTCGTCTTCTCCGAAACAGAACTCCTTGCAAGACTAGAAGACATGTTCTTGTCAGAGGCTCGTGATGAGTTCGAGTCGAACACTGCTCCGGATCATGCTGTGGAACGAATTGTTCTACCTTCCGGCAAGATTCGGCTGTTGTTAGCAAACCTGACCCTATCTACCTCAGGCTTGCCGCTGCAGGCCGAACGAATGTCCACTCTACTGGATGAAGTACTACCAGCTCACGAAGAAGCGTTCCTTGATGCATCTACTGTATTACAGAGACTTCTTACGAGATGGCATATAAGCGGCGGGGAGCAAGCAATGTGCTTAACTCAAGAATATGGCGAAGAAATTAACCCTCCTCCAATGAAAGATGACATCTGCTCAGGTGAGCTGTGAATACCGTCATCGCACAACTGCTGACTATTTCCCGAGGACAGATCATTTCTCCGCAATGCAGAGAACATTTAAGGACATAGACAATGCGATATCAGACCTAGATTCCAAAGCTTATGACATCGCCCTGCGCATGAGTGAGCAAGAGGATCAGATCAAGGCCGGTTACAATGCCGCAAAGATTGGCTTGAAGAAAGTAAATGCTGAAGCTGTGAGTCGAAAGAGTATGTCAGTAGTTGTGTTTCCCTCACAGAAATAATTTCTTCAGACAATCCATCGTGCGGAGCTCGATGTCCTACAGTCATCATCAGGTGCATTGGACGAACGTGTCCTGAAGTTGGAGAGCACAACTCGCTCATTGCTGAAAGCTATGAAGTACTTCTATGGTGCGTGGTTCTCCTCTTTGGCACAAGCTGGTACTTAAACATTCCAGACGAATCATCTATAGGGAGGCTAGAGGAGCTGATACATGAAATCAAGATGCAGCTGAATGACTGCATGACATCTTGCCCCTCCACATCTGTCTCAGACTCGGTGGCACTCACAGATCAAAACACCATAGTTGATGTGGCTCAGCTTGCTGATTTGCTGGATCAGTATATAATTATGGGGCGTAATTTGGAGTTGCTCGCAGAGAAAATAAGAAGTCACACTGTGAGTATCCACCAATTATGCGATACATGATCAAACAATCAATATTCAAATCTGTGTGCAGGCTTCTCCATCTGAACCTCATTTGTGTCATGAAGTGCAAGAATGTTCCAAGCTTCAGATAGAAAATGGTGAAAGCAGGGATCAGGAGCCCATGCTGCAGGCACTTAGCAGTCATGAGAACATTGGTCAACATGTGTGTTTCTACATTCTAATAGCCTTGACTGTCAATTTCTCACAAAAATGCATGCACAGAGATTGCTTGATCAGAGAATCTCAGCATCCAGATTACGCATCATGGCAGGAGGGTTGATCTTGTTCATGGCTCTGTACATCTTGAATGTGATCAAAAGCTTACAGAGCAGCAAAAGAGCCATTGCAAAGGAGGGTTTTACTTTATCATGAACTGGCTTACATATATGGTGCTTACTAAGTGAATTTTTCATTAAACAATTTTGACCTGCTCTTCCACCAAACTGTTCACCAGGATCTATATGGTGCTTACTAAGTGAATTTTTCATTAAACAATTTTGACCTGCTCTTCCACCAAACTGTTCACCAGGATCTTCAGGAGTCAGCATTACCCTGAATGCTAGATGGCGAGTGCATTGAGTGGAGGCTTAAGGCTATAAACTAACTGTTAAAACTTTCTGTCCTTCTTGATGATGCAAAATTACTTCATGAACTGGTATAATGAATTGGATGTCTTGTAGATTCCGGCTGCCATCATGTTTCATTTTAAAGCACAGACTTCATTGTAAATGCCTGGGGGTATTGGTATGTTACATTTAACCTGAAAAGTGTGTAAAATAATGAGGTATTTGATTGGAGAAAAATATTTTGACTTAAAACAGCCTTGACTCAGTGTTGTGTCAGATACACTCTAGATCTACATATACATGGTTTCTGGACTCTTGGTTGCTCTGCTTGTCCATTTCTTCATTATCATTTACATTTTACTCTTCCATCATCTTTGAATGCAGATCATCCTTGCACTGTTTTTCTCTCCATCACTCTCAGTGATTTGCTGTCATTGCACAGCTAGCACAGATATTCAGCATGGTTCCATTTTTATTCATTCAATCTCCTTTCCCAGAGTGCCATGAACCTTGGCAGCAAGGCAAGTTCTGACCATTTTGAGCTGTATCAAGATATTTGGCATGGTTCCAGAACACCTTTCCATTATCTGGACCTTGGTTGAGGGCATCATTCAGGGCCCTAGAGGCCTCTGGTGCCATTTCTGTTCATTCAATCCCCTCTCCCAGAATGCCATGAACCTTGGGGGTAAGGCAAGATTCTGATCATTTTGAGATGTGTTGAGATATTTGGCATGCCTCCAGAACACCTTTTCATTATCTGAAACTTGGGCGGGGGCATCATTGAGGGCCTACAGCCCTCTGATGC
>NW_024468739.1:0-2622 GCF_001632365.1 Laetiporus sulphureus 93-53
AGGGTGCTGATGAGATGTGTGGTGATGATATTAAGCTGTGCAAAGTTTTCACATGAAACTGCATGAAAACATAGTTCTGGACGAGAAGTTGAGGAACGAATATGCAAGGTAAGTCGTGGATCTAAAGCCATAAACTGGAAAAAGCCAGGCATCTCTTGAGGTGGCAAGGTGGCTGTAAGATAGATCTTCTGAATATCAAACTGCTGAAGCATGTCAAGCTTGTGAAAGGTTTCCCGATAGTGATTTGAGATTAATCCTTCATGACATTCATCCAATATGATTCTTTGAATGGCATAATGTTGATCCTTCATCCAGCTAAAATATAATATTAGTACAATGCAAATGATGCATAGAGTTGAGAACATACCAGATAAATTGCTTTGAGCCAACACACTCATAAGAAGCAAACAGGCATCGAACATCATTAGAAGGAGGAATCATTGGATTCCACTTGCATGCTGATATGCCCTTCTGTTGTGCTCTTCGCAGCATGTCATGGATGAGAGGAAGAAAAGGGATCAAGATGACAGTGATTGTCTTTTTCTCTTTTAGCATAGATGGGACCTCCCAAGCCAGACTTTTTCCTCCACCTGTAGGGAGAACAGCAACAATGTGACATTCAGCTTGAAGAACATAATGCAAAAGCTTGAGCTGTTCTGTGGACTTGAATTGAGCATTATTGTCTTTGAGTGCAACTCTGAGACATTTGGAGGTCTGTTGATCATCCACAGTGGACAACTGCAGCCTAGAGCCCAAAGCATCCTTGAATGCATTGTATGATGTGTACCAATCCACCCTAGGTGAGGGCTGAGCATCAACAGTGCCAGCATACAGTGCTTCCACTTCATCTATAACTGAAAAATGTGCCTGATGATGCGGTGGTGATTGTAAGACAGGTGAGAGGTGAGAGATGGATGAATGCTGATCAATGGAAGCCTGATGGATCAAAGCATGATTGGAGGAGGATGCTTCCTTGACCAAGTTTGAAGCTGAATGGTGAGCAATGGCATCGATCAACATATTTTGAATGTCAAACTTGAGATCGCCTATTGCAACCTTTACAGCTGCATTGACCAGATTTTCCAAATTGACAGCATTGAGCTGAGAAGAGGAGGAAGGAGATGCTGGATTGTGAATGATAGAGGCAGATGCTGCTGAGCGATAAAGTCGCTTTGGAAGTGGAGGTATATTTTTTCCCCATCCTAAAATGTCATGCCATTGCTCGCAGATGAGGCGACTGTCCCACATTGCATCACTGGTGAGAAAGGGAAGATCACCATGCTCACGAGCATAGGTTTTTCGAGCTTGTGCAGTGCCATGATTGGAGAGAAGATCACCCATATGATCTCCAGATAAATCGAGATCACCTAGAAACTCTCGTTGAATTGCAATTGCCATGTGACGCCAGGTGTGGATGGTGAATGCCTCTTTCATGTAACGCTCTGAAAAGCGCTCCAATGATCGTGAAAAGTGACGAGAGTCAATGTGATGACCATCCTGACAAAACAAAAATTCATGATGCAGGAGTACACCAGCTTCACCTTCCATTTCATGTGCAATCAGAACCTCTATTGGACGTATGACCAGGCAGTAGAAGTCAAGCAGTGTAGAAAGACGTTTAGGACAAAGGGTGGGTATCCATGACAGTGACTGTGTCAGAGAAGAGGTCTTGACATGAATGTGAACGATCCAGGTTCCATGATCCTTGTAGATATTGCGTTGAATTTGAGCATTGCGCAAGCGAGTGTCAGTGAACTCTGTTCCACGTGGAGGAGGAGCAGGAAGCATGAAGCAGAGGATGGAAAGTGCTTCATTGATGCAGCTGAACTCCTGACGAGCAGCAATCATGCCAGCACGATTCCAGTGAAAGTTTTCCTGTGCATCGATGTAGCAGATTTTGTAATCAGGATGATGCTGTAAAATCTCCAGCAGTGGATAAGGTCTGTCAAGAAGGTTTGGCTTCTCAACCCAAGATAAGCCAACTCGCTTATCTGCCATATCCTCTACCATATCCTCTGGCACATGTGGCTTGATTGTGTTGCCCAGTAGCAGACTTTGAAAGTGATCTTCAATGAATGTAGCAATAGCATTCAGACCACTGCGCAAGCATGCCATCTCCAAGGTATGTCCATCGCAAGTAATTTTAGCCATGTCAGGTGACCAGGTAATTCGAGGTGGTGCAGCAGTGCGTTTTACTAGGGCAGATGCAAAGTGCTGATGTTCACGAACAGTGTTGTATGGAGAAGGCACACCCTCGATTAGATTTTTCTTGCAAAATTCTGCTAAAATTCTGCTTAATGATTAGCAGAGAAGATAAGACAAGATCAAATACACACTCATCAAATTCCTTAATTCTAGGCTGAGGTTGTGTCTGATAAACAATGGTTGCATGATAAAGCTGAGTTTGACGCATGAGGTATTCCCATCGTGCAAGAAGAGGAGTATATTCTGCAGCATCCATGAAGCGTCCATCAGCTTTGACACTGCTGAGTGCAAGCCAGCATACAACAGGGCATTTCCACTTGTTGATTTGACTGTCAGGAGCAGGACAACCAACAAGATGATACCAAAGCCTGTGAAGAGCATGATTTCCTTCACGGATGGCATCTTCATCCGCAGGAT
>NW_024468740.1:0-2617 GCF_001632365.1 Laetiporus sulphureus 93-53
GTGCACCATTCGTAAAAGCAGCAGCCTATCTGGAGAAGAAATATCATGTCAAGCACATCAGGATAAGTGGCTACAACTCACATGTGAACGGAATAGTTGAGCGGCCGCATTTTGATGTTCAGCAAGGTCTATTCAAGGCTGCCGATGGAGAAGAGTGCAAATGGAGTCAAGTCGCGCATTCAGTTTTCTGGTCGGAAAGAGTCACAGTTAGAAGACTCATGGGTTGTTCACCCTATTTCGCCCTCACAGGCACTCATCCAGTCTTACCGCTTAACATCATTGAAGCAACATACTTGATTCCAGCACCAGTCGTGATGGTGATCACGACTGACCTAATCGTGAGTCGAGCTAAAGCATTGCAGAAGCGCTGTGAACAGGTCGCAAGAATCCACAATGCGGTCTATGAAGCCAGAAGAGAAGCAGCCAGATGATTCAAGCAAGTGCACAAGCATGCAATCAAGGATTTTGATTGCAAGCGTGAGGATCTAGTCTTGGTTCAGCATATGCAGATCAAGAAGGCACTCAATCGAAAAATGAGACCATGCTATATTGGACTGTATATTGTGCTGTTTCGTAATCGGGGAGGAGCATATGTGCTCTGCAAGTTATATTAAGCAGTATTGGACTGACCGATTGTGGCATTTAGGGTGGTACCATTTGCCGCTAGGAAGAAGATCGCGATCACGGAAGAAATGTTGGACGCATCGAAAATCAGGTTGAAGGAGATGCATCAGTCGGATGATCAAGGAGAAGAAGAACCGGATGAAGAACAAGAAGATGAGGAGTCAGGAGATAAAGATGAAGGACTGCAAGATCTGTACAATGCAAATGAGTCAGAAGAGACAAGTCTAGGGAATCGAACTAATTATTCAATCATATATAGGTGAGGACTCGGCTAGGGACTCAGGAGAGTCAAGGACTCGGACAAGACTACAATATTCTGCAACACGCATCTCTTAATATTTTGGTCAAGATAGCTCCTGCAAGGTTTTCAGCACACAGTTTATTCAAGATATCTAACTAATACATTTGCTCCGCACGCACGGAGGGAGATATCACGATAGAGGTATGAAGAACTATGCGAACAGCCCGCTTTGTGTTGCCCTAGCCCAAACCCATCATGCACCAACAAAATCATAACTGGTGAGCCCTCAGGGCCCGATTCTCCTCAAGGAGCTGCTGCGATAGCTCATCATCCGTTCGAGTTGCATACTGGCTGCAGAAGGCTCAATGGTGGCTGGCAAAGCACTAACTGGCTCTAACTTCACAGTCATGGCCTTGAAAGAGCCCTGTGCATGAGCCTTGCCTTTCAATGAGCATGACTTGAGCATCTTGGTCAAAGGAACAACAATGGTGCCAGCATGAAAATGTTGTGTCATGATGTCGTCCAGGTCGGAGTCATCAAAGTAAGGACATTTGGAAGGTCTGTCGAATTGGCCTAGCGAAACTGTTAGCAAGGAAGTAACAAGGCAACATAAAATCGCACCACGCGGCAGTTGAGGAATCACCAATTTATGACGTGAAGGACTGGCAGTGTCCTTCTCCTGCTTGATGGGAACTTCCTCAGTCACATCCTCGACCTCCAACCCTGTCTCAGGCATGGGCATGTCTGGCAGAGAGTGAACCAGGACTAGAGGGCAGTTGATCAGTAAAAGATGAGATAGAGAATAGAGAAAAACTCACGAAGGTGTGGAGCCATGGCAAGCACAGCCTCGTACTCGTCGATTGGGGTATTGAGTGGCAACTTCAGCTCAGCAGCCTTCTCACTCCCAGCAAGGTTGGTGTCACGTATCAGCCAATTGTAGCTAACCTGGTGGTGGGAAGCCTTGACCATCACGGAAGCATTAGGTAGCTTGGGTACTGGCCAGCCCTTGCACCGGTAGAGCTTCTTCAGAGAGAGCCATCCATCAAAGTCGTTAACATTCAGAGCTGTGTCGCACATTCACCATTTGCAGGCCTTGTGGTCATGATGGCATTTGCGACATTTAGGATGAAACTCACTCAGAGTATATGTTCAGGAGACCTTCTCCGAGGACAGGCAGTACTGACACTAAGAAAGAAAGAGTTAGCAACAGGTGGTGAAGAAACCATGCAGAAACTTACCAGGCACATGATAGAAGGCTTCTGCCACAATGGAAGGTACGTTGGTGGAAGGGAGCAGTTGTGGAAGGTGCAGACTGGCATATGCACGTACTGGTTCTCGAAAGCTACCATCACGATGGACGGCTTTGCAGGTTTGTGACCGTGTCCTTTGCCTTTCTTCGGACACACTGGAGACAGATTGGGAAGAGTCCCACCCATGAATTCGACTTCGTCACTGTCACTGTCATCCTCGTTATTGCTAGAGACCGCAATAGCCTCAGAGCCTTGTGTGGAAGGGGGTTCAGTGACCACCATGGTGAGCGGAGGGTCAACTTCCATAGCCACAGTATCAGTGTTGGAAGGAGGGTCAATAGCAACCGGGTTTGCTGCACGGGCCTGAAACTCAAACTTCGGGACAGGAACACCCAGAGCAATGGGAGCTGCAACAGGCACAGCTACTGCAGAAGAAGAGGATGGAGCAGCAGCAGGAAGGGAGTCATCAGCACCAGTAGAAGTGGTCGGAGAGTTGGAAGCC
>NW_024468741.1:0-2612 GCF_001632365.1 Laetiporus sulphureus 93-53
GGCGAAGGAATCGCCAGCTTACGACGAGAAGGCCCGGCGGTGCCCTTCTCTTGCTTGATGGTAACAACCTTAGGTGCACCTTCAGTGTCAGACTCAACATCAGGCTCAGGCATGTCAGGTAAGGTATGGGCTGGACCTGGAGGGAGGTCAGTTTGCCAGGAACGAAATGAGACCGCGGAAGACTCACGGAGGTGTGGGGCCGGAGCAAGTGCAGCCTCATACTCATCGATCAGCGTATCCAGAGGAAGCTCGAGCTCGGCAGCGTAATCGCTACCAGCAGTGTTCGCATTATGCATCTGCTCATCGTAGTCAACCTGGTGACTGGATGCCTTCACAATCAACTTGGCATCCGGCATCTTGGGCAGTGGCCATTTCCTCAGATGGTACAGCTTCTTTAGCGAAAGCCATCCGTCGGCATCGTCAACGTCAGGGACAGTATTGTGCATCCACCACTTGCAGGCCTTGTGGTCATGGTGACATTTGTGGCATTTAGGATGGAACTCACTTAGCATGCAAGTACGAGACACCTTGTTGAAAAGAAGGCAATAGCGACACTAGAAAGGGAGAGTTAGCGATAGGCAATGAAGAAGTCGCATGATGACTTACCAAGCACATGATGGAGAGCTTTTGCCACAACGGGAGGTACATCAGTGGAAGGGAGCGATCGCGAAAGGTGCGGACAGGCATGCGCACATATTGATCCTCAAAGGCGGCGGTCATGCCGGATGGCTTTGCAGGTTTGCGACCACGTCCCTTGCCTTTCTTCGGATGAGCTGGAGACAAGTTAGGCATTGTGCCACCCATGTACTCAACCTCATCGCTATCGCTGTCATCCTCATCGTTACTGGAAAGCTTGATGGTCTCGGAGACTGGTGCAGAGGGAGGTTTGGCAACCATGATAGCAAGCAGAATGTCGACCTCCATGGCCGCAGTATCGGAGTCAGAAGGAGGGTCGATAGTGACCGGGTTTGCCGCATGAGCCTGGAACTTGAACTTCAGGACAGGGACACCTTGAGCAGCAGGAGCCACGGCAGGTGCGGCTACTACAGAAGCAGATGTTGGAACAGCAGTGGGAAGGGAGTCATCGGCACCGGTAGAAGCGGTCAGAGAATCAGAGGCCATGACCTCCCCAGTATCAGAAGGCATACAAGCAGAAGCCTCAGTCATCAGAGGGGGGCTCAGTTCCTAGAAAGAGTTGAAGGGTCACGTTAGATGGCAGAGGCAGGACCACAGTCCAATGCATGCACCTTGGTCACCGAGAAGGCAGCAGCCTGCTTGGACGAGATCAACTCCTCACACCATGATAGCCACGACGGTTGGACAAAGGAGTCAAGATGCACTTGGGCCTTTTGGCAAAACTGGGTGTAGCGTGTTTGTGACACCGGGTCCGAGAATGCACGAAGATCATGCTAGAGAAGGGAGAGAGTTAGCCAGCTGTGAGAATGACAGAGTGTTCACTTCACAAGGCAGAAAGGAACTCGCGTATGAGGGATTCGAAGTCTACTGCTGAATCGAGAGGCTCTGCCTTGCGCAATGCCTCCCAAGCAGAGTAAACAATGCCCATGACGGCATTCTTCAGGTCCGCCGCCTAGGTGTCAAGGAAAGAAGTTAACGCTGTGAAAAACCGAAGACTTGGAAGACAGATACCTTGTGTGGAGAAGCGACTGGAGTCGCAGGATGTTGAAAGGATGACGGAGTAGCAGGGTTGCCCATTGAGGAGCTAAGAGATCGAGGTAGAGAGAGAGGTGAGTTAGGCACCATTGCGAAAAATTTTGAACTGGCCAAGCTTGGACACGCGAACGTGTCATTAAAACCTCACGGTATTGTCCTCTATCACATGGTAGAGCCAGTCAGCTTTCTCAGGAAGCTGGTTAGAGTGACTCAGATGGGACTTCTATTGCGGAACTGAAATGTGAGCCAACCCCAATTGAAGCCACACAAAACAATGGATTCACGGCACAGCACCAGAGACGAATGCAGTGGACTATTGTATACGAGAATGCGGAGTACACAAAAGACAAATCGAGGTGGTTCTAGACTACGTGGCTTTCCCATTCGCAGCCAGAAATGTTTTCAAGAACTGGAGATGCTCGCTAATGCGAGTCACCTCCACTACCAGTCGCACGTGCTCCTGCATATAGATCTTGACTAGCAGAGCACTGGGAACGTCCAGTCTGCGAACCTCACTAAGAATCTGCTTGGTATCGACAAGTGATTTGATGCCTGTGATCGCAAAAGGAGTGGAGTCAGGATGGCAGCATTTCCAATCAAGAAAAAGAAGGCATACTGGAGGGAGGTTGGACAAATGAGCACTTGAGGTGTGACACTTGGCAGCAAACACAAGCCTGCCCACCATGCTCAGAAGGCATAATTATGCAGTCACCATCCATCAAGCACTTAGAGCACTGGTGGCAGAAACATAAGTGACGTGCAGGAGGTGAAAAGTGAATGAACATACCTTGATATGTGGCCACGGCTTTCTGAAGCTCAAGAACATGATCTGCATGTGCTTTGGGAGGGTGTGGATGGCAGCGTAGTACTCGTGCAGCATATCTGACTCGGAAGACTTGGTGGTGACCACGGACGACGCCGTACTCACAATAGATGCCGAA
>NW_024468742.1:0-2589 GCF_001632365.1 Laetiporus sulphureus 93-53
TTGTTCCAGAACAGCACCAGTGGCGAAATCGGACGAATCTGTTTCGAGCCTAAAGGGCTTGTTGTCCTCGGGAATTTTAAGGATTGGAGCTGTTACGAAGGCTTCCTTGAGTGATTCATAGGCAGTTTGAGCTGCATCACTCCAAATCCATTCCTGGGACTTCTTTGTCAGCGTGTTAAGGGGTTTGGCAATTTTCACAAAGTCTTTAATGAAGCGCCGATAAAAATTGGCGAAGCCTAGAAATGCTTGTACCTGTTTGACTTTTGTCGGTACTGGCCATTCTAATACGGCTTTGACTTTGGATTGGTCCATCGTTACAGAGCCTTTAGAGATAATCATCCCGAGATATTCAATAAATGACTGTTCAAAAAAGCACTTTTCTGGCTTGGTGAACAAATCATTATCCTGGAGACACTTGAGCACTTCCTTAGTTAGTCAGCGACGAGTTGCTATATCATCTGTGAAGATGAGTATATCATCGAGATAGACCACAACATGGCCTTCAAGGATTAAATCCTTTAAGATCTCGTTCATCATCGCCTGGAACGTGGCTGGTGCATTGCAGAACCCAAAGAACATAACATTTGCCTCAAAAAGACCACAATGTGTGGTAAAGGCAGTTTTTCATTCGTCTCCTTCCTTTATGCGAACATTATTATACCCCCATCGCAGATCCAGCTTAGTGAATATGGAGGCCTTCGATAATTGATCGATTAGGTCAGAAATTCGAGGGATAGGGAAACAGTTCTTTGTGGTGATTTCATTGAGTTTATGATAATCCTGCACCAGTCGTAAAGTTCCATCCTTCTTTTTTACGAAGAAGACAGAAGCGGCTACTGGACTCTTTGATTTACGAATGTAACCTTTTGCCAATTGCTCATTGATCCATTGATCGAGTGAGTTTCACTCAGCAGGGCTCATTGGGTAGCCCTTTGCAGGTCTTGGAAGAGGTGCACCTTTTTCGAATTCTATAGAATGGTCGTAGGCTTTAGGTGTGGGCATACGCTCACTAGCCTTTTTAGAGAATACGTCTCCATATGCGTGTAAATGCTTTGGGACATGTTTTGACCAATCCTTATAATTCGCGGTTTCTTCATCCTCTTCATCTGTCCACTTCCCCGTGTCTGTAATTGCCATTATGAGACGGGCTATTTCAACGGCTTCTGGGTCTCCTAGTTTAACCCAGTCGATGAATTTGCTCTCATCACCTCCTCCTTCCATTGCTTGGTGTGGAGTGGGCGGTTCATCGCCACCTTCATCATCAAGAAGTTCCTCTGTCTCCTCTTGAGATACTTTAGAGATAAATTTTTTATGCGACCCGTTAATGGTACACGATTCAGGGCACCTGGTAAACTTCCATTGACTGGATTTCCAGTCAATTTCTGGGTTATGCATATGTAAGTATGTCATCCCAAGGATCATATCCTTGTCACCTAGATTGGTAACAAGGCAATGATGAGTCGATTCGTGATCTCCGACTTTTAAGTAAGCTCGAAGATAGTATAGGATTTGACCATCTTTGTTGATTGATCCGTCTGCGTTATAGACGTTATACAGAGTTTTCAGCTTATATAGATTCAATCGATGATCCCTAATGAACTTCTTGTTCACAAAGATTGAATATGCCCCTGAATCCACTAGGGCCTCGGCATGTACTGCTTTTCCTGATACCCACAGTTCCACAGGTAAATTGAAGATTGATTTGGTAGAGGAGCTATTTTGTACCAGTACATCTTCAGGAACGTGGTTAATATACATATTTGTAGATGACATATGTCCTCGGCTTGACCCAGCCAGTTTACAGAGATGGATATCGGAAAAGTCCTTGGCACCAGGGGATGTCACTGTTTCGCGCATTACAGTGCTCCCTGCCAAAAAGAAGACAGCCATGATGTGGCTGGTTTATTCGTCTGGAGCATGTCAGGCTCTGACGATGTCAAGCGTAAGTGAGGGTACTTTGCCTTGAGATGAGCTAGCATCTCGAGGTCTGTTTCCTCCTCATCGTCCGTGACTACTTCGCGAATTCACGCCATGGTGAGCCTCGACGATTCTGCCTCCTCCTCTTCATCATCCGTGACCTGCATCTCGATGCATCTGACAACCGTCTTATACTTCTTTTGACGTTGCACCGCAGGTCCGGACCCTCTCATTCCTCCACCTCCATCTGTTCGCTCCTTCCATTTTTCCTCTTTGATCATCACTTTCTTATATTCTTCGCAGCGATGGCCAAACTTTCTCTCCTTCTTGCAATATTTGCATACAGACACCTTCTTGTCTGTAGCGTTGACCTCCCCCTTGGTCGAAGCCTTCTTCTTCTTCTTGCCGGTGTTCTTTACCTCGTCTACCTGCATAGCATTGGGGTCTTTCCTCGAGCTTGTTGTGAACATACGCTTCATGCGTCGCTCAATGTCCAAGTCCCAGTCGAGGTAAGCCTCCCATGTGGTAGGCCACTGTTTCTCGTTCATCCCTGCATGTACTTGCAGTATTTTATCAGGCATGATGCGGCGAATCTTTTCTATAAGATCCACATCAGATAGAGCGGACTTGTTAGCCCACTTCTTGAACTTCTCAGCAAATTTGGACATATCC
>NW_024468743.1:0-2543 GCF_001632365.1 Laetiporus sulphureus 93-53
ATGCATCAGTAATTACAAAAATTTAATTTTTGCTCAAACTGGTGTGTGGAATATGATAATTCTGCCACAATTTGTGATGTCCAGGATACTCCACTACCTGATATCACTCGCGCCCTGCTGCAAGTCAAATGTTAACGAGTTATTTCATTTATGTCAGCAATTTTTGTCATCATTACAATAAGGAATTTGATTTTCATGGTGTTCAGGATCCTTCATCTGTCATTTTTTTGGGGTCCTAATGCAGCCTGTCATGTGGCTGATATTGGCCTGTATTTAAATGACGGTTGATGCACCATAGTCTCATTATTTAACGTACCAGTTATATAGCAAGCATCTATGTAACGCGCCCCACATCAGGCCAGTGGCAACGCTTTAATGACATGTCAAGAAATTGACTTGGTCATGTGATTGATGCCACCTCATATCTCTCAATCCTTTCTTTTCTTCTGTCACTGCACAGTCCAGTGTCGTACATCATACTGTGTCTCGGTCTATTCTCTTCTCATTTGCTGGTCATTCTAGCACCTCCAATCACTTCTACCTGATCTGGCAAACGTTCTTCTCTCTCTCGGGTGGCATAGCCCAGTGTTTTACACCATGCTTTGTCGATGTGCAACGTACATGGCCCCTTCTCTCGTTCACTGTAATATCAGCATATGTGAGTCACATCTCTGTACCTTCCACCTTCTTATGTACCCTGTGAGTGATTTAAATAACGACTTCAATTAAATCCATTTGGTGAGTATACATTAGTTTCACGTCGCTGTACTGGGAACAAGAATCTATCGGCGACGTTTACACGATGACGAAGATATTCGTATATGAAGCACTTTGGGTGTCGGGTCAATGTGAAGCCTGCAAGAGTAACGTAGAGATGTTTTGCAGAGGGCTGGGATTGGTTGACTTTCTGGCTCTTCACAATCAAGCTGGGCAGCTGCAGTCGGCTTTGTGGAATCAGACGGCTAACGTGAAATCAGGCGTGTCCTATCAGCAATGACAATGTAAATGCACGAGTGTATTCCTCCACGGCTTGGCTGAGCTTCATCATGCTATGGTCAATCCTGTTATCGTCCATGAAGAGCGTCTTGAACGCGAAGATGGCGTCAATCAAGTTGGAGCAGTTTTGGTCAGTGGGGTAATCGTTCAATACACGCGTTGTCGTTTTCTTCAGGTATGTTGCCCACTCTGTGATGTCAGCGAATTCTGTGATGGGCAACCCCAATGCTCGAAAGACCTCTTGTTTGAAATGTGGGACGCGGAAGATGATGTACCCCAACTCCATGTACCAGCTCTGGGCCTTGTCATCTCTGCACACATCGTGCTGACTGCTCTTCTTCATGTAGTGATTGGTCACCTCCCATGAGCTCTTCGGCATGCCACACATGGTGCATACCAGCGCAATGCGATCGCTGCCCTTTTTTCTCCACGTCGCCCTGTACAAGTCATTGTACTCAGTTCTCTTTCTCACGAGAACTATTTCGCAAGAGTACATACTGACATGCTCAATCTCCTTCACACCTGACAGATGGCATCAGATGCAAGAGCCCTTGTGCACCTTGACCATGAACTCGACCTCTTTCATGTGGTTTGCTGGCTTTGTCATCCACACCACACCCAGGTCATGCTGTGTCACCTGCACTGTCTTCGTCACCTTTTCCTGCATGGCCGAGCATCCTGTAGCATGGGGTCCTCATGCCAGTGAGGAGGTGAGTAAGCTGCCTTCTGTACTGAGAGTCAACTGCAAAGAGGCGCTGTTGTATCTGGTCAGCTCTCCCACTTTGTCTTTCTCCCATTCATGCAAGGAAGGCAGAGAAGCAGGAGGGTGGGGGGCACCCATTGATTGAGTGTTAGTGAACCTTTGACGGCCTATGAAATCGAAGGGCATGGTTGAGGAGCCGGAATGGGGAGTGGGGCTATCGTTACTAGACTGTCGCAATCGTGCCATGATAGAATCTTTGCCTTTACTGTGCCTGTCACCACTTCCTGAGCTTGAAGGCTTCATGGGAAGCTGCTGTCCCTGAACACTGCATATTTTCTTGGTGTGTGCGGGATTAGTAACCTCATCACAAGCAGCCCACTTTTGTTCTTTGGTGAGTAGCGAGGTACTGGTATTTCCTCTCTCTGTGAAAATGTCCTTGATCTGTGAGGACTGGCTGTGAGACAGTTTTTTGGGGAACATGGTACAGTCCTGAGATGCGACAAGCCAGTACAGTATTGGTTAGGTCAGTATATGCACTCACTGGACTGGCATAGTGCTCTGCCAAGTGTTTCGACATTTCCAGCGAAAACCCCATAAAGTTGTAGGACATTTGTGGACATCTCCAGCCCTTGTTTCCAAAATCTTGAAGCTGGAGGTGCTCATCTGCTCATGGTGTCAGTGTATATGACATCTGCAACTGTGAGGTGCTCACAAAAAATGGTGACAGTCAATGGGCTGGAGTCGGGGCTGCAGTGAGAGTGCATGTGTTGGGGGATCTCGTCATCTGAACTGAGTTCGGCATTGCAAAAGCAGCAGGTCAACATGGTGGGCATTGGTCTGATCA
>NW_024468744.1:0-2580 GCF_001632365.1 Laetiporus sulphureus 93-53
AGCCGAAGCACCAAATTGATGGTGCTGGCCCTAGGTTCCGCAGGATGTCCGGGAGATGAAGTAGTAAGTGTTGATTCGCACGGATGGTAGTCCCAGGGAACAATTCAAGCAATGTAGTTAGATAGTGATGTGTGTATTCACGACATTTGTTGCGCCTTTCCGGGGTGGTGATTCGCATGGACGCTAATTTCACTGCTGTGACCAAATCCATGAAGTTGGAAATGAGCTGAAACTCCCGCGATTCATCCGGAAAGGTCGCCCATAGGAATATCAGTGTCGTCGTGAGGTGGATGGTGCAGAACGTGCGCCACTCGTCTGCACCCAGGCCTAGACCGGTAGCCCTGCTGGACGATCCGACACGACGTGGCACCCTACTGACCCACGATGGTAGGACGATATTGTCCATATCAGACCATAGCGCTTCTAGGGTTCCCTTACCGAGCACTCTGATTTTCTGTCTAGATCTCTTATGCTCTTGAACAAGAGCCCCGTCCTCGGTGGTTATACCATGCTCTACCCGCTATGGGGGCATTTCAGCCGATTTCTCTCAGTAAGACGAACAATCACTCACAAATCTGTGCAATGCGGCCAGTGCATCACTCCTCTCCAGTTCCTCGGCATCGATCCTGTTCAAGCGAGACCTACATAGGGCACGCAAAGCGGTTGTACTCAATTGATGAAATTTCTTCTTCGCACCACGCTCAAGCACATATTCCGCGTTCACCAGCTCTTGCTGAGGAATTTGCTCGCTACCTACACAAATCACTGACTGTGTGCATCGTTCAGAAAAATCGACGGTGCTCATTGTAGGAGAAATGTTCACCAGGCTTCCTGCTTGGGTGACATGAGAAGCATGCTGCACAGATGCTTTACCGAAATCGTTTGCCTGGCGCTGATGGCAGGGAGATTAGTCAACCAAGGGTCAGAAATACTTAGAGCTACACCATACATATTGAAGTAACAGTTCAACAAGTTGTTTCTTCCTCATCTTGTCTGGGGATTGGAGTTGCCTCTCGTCAAGTGTCCGTGTACATAACTCGGCTAACAATAGAGCCGGTAACCTTCGTAGGTCTGTCTTCGTGCCCTCGCGGAGAGTCTGCATTCCCTTTGCGATGTCTTGCGAGGTGAGAGGTGCAGTGCTCCTGCCTGTGTCCGCCGTACGATGCAGCAGCTGTCCGCCGTGATCTACTATACCGTGCGACAAGCGCTAATGATCTGTTACTATTTGGACCAACAACGGCTAATGGAATAGACACGTACATACGCTGCGAGTTTCTCCATGACTGACTTCTTTGATAAATCCTGATAGTCGCTGAGAGTCCCACCGAGCTTCAGCGCACACACGTGCTGTAAAATGAAGCATCTCGTATTCCGCAGAGTCGACGTAGCCTTCGTTTCAAGAGCTTCTATTGCTTCCGCGATCTCCTGCTCAAGGGCCACCCCAGTAGCGTTCTGTGAGAGGTCAGACGTTACCCAGCCACGCTCTACGCGCTAAACGGAATCACGCAAGACATTAAATGGCAACGTTGTTATGAAATTATGGTATATCAAATGCACGAACCAGTCTTTGTAGGCGTCCCAGAAGTGTCTCCTTCTTGCCAGAAAACCGCAATTGTTGTTCTTTGCATAACTGTCGGAGGATATTCACTCGCAAGCCATCGAGTGATGCGATTGGTCCAGTACGCAGGATAACATATGCTGCTTGCATTTCGTCAGCATTCGCGGGGGGTTTGTTGGTTGTATCATATGTGATCCCACGAAGATCACTGTGAACGTCAACACTGATACCCCAAATTTTCTCGATGTGAGTCCCGAAGGCATTGAGGAAGAGCGCGTGCATGGGATCGAGTGCCGTGTAGCGGATGGGGTCCCAGTAAGGTAAACGGAGAAGCTCCGACCATCTTACACCAGTCCCGTCATAGATCTTCGTGCGCTCATCTTCGCTGTGCGCCAGTCTCCACTTTTGTGCATGATGACGATGGTGATCTAACGTGCGTGCAGGCCAGGTCCACCAATTGACATTTTCAATGTCAGAGCGTTTCAGATGGCAGAAAGAACAAAAAAATTGATGATGATGGCTGGCAAAACCAGCCATCTGGCGTGCAGCAAGAATGTCGCATACGAGAGGGATAATCGCACATTTGCAGCTCTTTCCTGCTGGATGGCAGGGTGTTGTGGTATAATGGACTCCATGGTGCCACAAATCAATGAAATCGTCCACTAGAGGGGAGATTAAGGGATTGATTTGGTCCATAGATGGATGATTGGGCCCAGGTATAATCCCAGCGAGAAATAGATTGTCTGTCTCGTATCGTTTGTCCGGTGGGAGGTTCAGACATGCTAGATAAATTGCTCCGATAGACTCAGGGGGACCACCTCGCCCATGGGGCTGAAAGCCATCCATGCAGAGACTAAAAATGTACCGTCCTTCATGCTCTCCAGTCTGGAGAAACAGTCGGCCATCAGCGCCATAGAACTCTCGCAGAGTTTCCGTTTCGGTGATGTCCATGCATTCACCTTGCAGCTCATCATTGAATGGCGCTAACAGGTCTTGGTCGAGAATTGATTCTAAGCCGGGAC
>NW_024468745.1:0-2579 GCF_001632365.1 Laetiporus sulphureus 93-53
AGAAAGGGTGTAATTTTTTGACATAGTCGTATTTCATCTGTCCTGTCTTTTTGAAAATCATTCCTCACAGTTTCTATGCTTTTTTTCTTATTTCGGATTCATCCTGGCTACACTCGTCAATTTGCAACGTTTCAATGTATTGCTTTTATGACATGTCAGTAAGACGAAGTATTTGACTGTCGGGTTTTCCTTCACTCAAGTCGCAGTTTCTCCTTGTTCACGTGTTTATGTCACATTCACACTGCTTATACATTCCGTTCCAAGGTATATGCTACCAAGATATGACTCGAAGCACCGAAAAATTGTAATCTCATGTATGCGCCTATTCTAATGGCTCTCAGTCATCATCAGACGACAGCTGTACGCATATCCTCTTCTTCTTTTGGCTACGTGTAGATGGTTTGTCATTTTCTGACGTTCTCTTTTTCTGTAGAAAGTTTAGATGTAATATTTTAGGTTGGCGACTCTCTCACCGAGTTTTTTTTCATGCATTTCTTGGGGAGGTTTGACGCCTTATCGCTAGCTTCATTGCAGATATTGTCCCCATGAAGTGGGACGCTCTTGGAATCCCTAACGCGGGCGTTCGACATGCTTCCAGGGCCGGCTATCTTACCTTTTATCAAGGTTACTCCTAGCTCGGCATCGCATGAGTCGTCGCCACTACCCCGTGCCTCTCTAGTGCTAGAGCTGCAGGTAACTATTTATTCCGCTTATTTAGTCTGTTGAATCAGAACTAACCTGGCAGAACGTTTACCGTTGTTCCTCTTATCGTAAAAGTCGCTCTCATCCAACAGTTCCCATGATGGTGGTAACTTCTCCCCCTTTTTAATGGTTTGAACCCATTGGAACTGATGAGGGTTGTCCTTTCTGGGTACTGCGTCCATCGAGTTAATATCGTCGCACTCGTCGATTTTGTTGACTTTACTGTAGACAGTGTTTCCCCGCATGAAGCACTTCTCAGTAGGGCTGTTAATTATGTCAGTTCGGTCTATGGTGAGAGGCTCTGAAAGCCTCACCCTTCCAGTTCGCCATCCCGTTTCTTCCTCCAATATTCGACTAGAGAGGTTTCGGCATTGAGAGGCAGGATTGACTCGTACGCCTTCTCAACCTCATCATTCGAGACTTTTACGGTGACAGTCTCTTCAGACATTGCGTACAGATGATTAGGGATTGCTTGAATTGATGTACAGAGGGGGGGCGGGGTTAGAGTGATCTGTTGTGTGCGAGATTATCTGACTATATGCGCTGCACGGTCACGTGACATTTTGCCGTGACGTTTTGACGTGCCACTGACGCGTTTCACGACAGCATTTGCACTCCATCCTGTCGTCATCGCTTTTCCTTACATGTGATTCCATTTCTGCGTCATACAAGACTCTTCTCGTTGTCGTATCGTTTCGCTTTTACCTCACAGTCTCGCAACATGCCTTCTCACATCCTCAAGCTTCAGAAAATCCGCGAAAATCTGGCTGAAGCTCATCATGGTGTAGCTGATTTGACGGACGAAGATTCTGATGTTGAAGACAAAGTTGCAGCTCACCGTACGGCGGTTCAGAAAGCCCTTGTGTTGCTCACTGAGGAGGCCCGTCATCGCCGACTTTACCCTTCCCCTTCCCTCATCCCTCCTTGCATTGACAAAGCCCCATCTGTGGTACATGTCGCAGGTCAGCCATCATTACCTTTTTATGTCATGGCCTGATTGCATAAAAAATGCACTTCTATTGCGGCTGTTGCAGATCAGCCTCCATCGCATTGTCTCGGTGTGGTCGAGCCTATTCTCAAGGATCCTACCCTAGTTGCTGCTTCCTGTACACCCCCTGTTGCTGCTACATCGGACGATGAAGGTTCCGATGACATTCCTCTGCGAAGGAGTACCCTCATAATGCATCACAACCGAAACAGGATCCTCAGTCCTCCATACATTGCCTCGCCGAACGCAGCCAATATCGATGTCGACGATGCTGAACCACACATGTCTGCTCCTGTTGCCTTGTCCGTTGAGGATCTTGTTGACGAAAACGAAGGAGATGAAAATGTGGACGAGGAGGTGGTCGACGAGGTCGTAGACGAGGATACCAATAGTTTGCAGATCACCGCAATTGAGAGGAGTGGTGAGATTTCTGAAGATGACGAAATTGATTCGGAGATTCTTGCCACACTCTTTGGTGACGAGGAGGAGGGGGAACAGGTTGAATTGATAGGTGACAATGAGGACCACAGTGATCGGGAAGAGTCTATGGTGGAGGAGGTTGCGGTGAGTGTATGCGCATATATCATTTTTTTAATGCTAATTGGTCCTGTAAAGGCTGATGATCAACAGGACAAGATTGGACGCCTTATCGTGGAGTTTCTCAATTATCCCCAGATACATCCTCTACTCCCTGTCGAGTTCCGTGATATGGTGATGGATCGTCCGAGTGGGATACGTAGCAAGCAGGACAAGGATGGCTTTCAGCGTATATGCGCCGGTGTATTATGGGCAAATAAGTCGGAATGGGTAAGTCTTATTTGCGACAGTTTCAATGTCGTCTGACATTTGTTGAATTCCGCAGGCAAAGTTGTTTGAGGATCCCGCTTGG
>NW_024468746.1:0-2575 GCF_001632365.1 Laetiporus sulphureus 93-53
AGTTTCATGGTCTATTCCACAGTACTTCGGACATCCACATTGGGTGCATCACAGTGTCGCTCCCTCAGTTTGTCATCAATATTCTGTGCAAAATTCTTCAATGTCCGACTTGCAGAATATGTTGGCAAATGGGCAGTGCAGTGCGTTGTTATGGGTGGGCATGCCTGACGTGGCTTTGTCAGTCATGAAACACACCACACAAGAGCCCTTCAACATGTTGATGAACAGAGTGACCTCAAATAGATGTTCATCGATGTTGATGCATGATATGAGGTAGCGATCCAGCATCTTCCAGTCAGATGAAAGCTGAAACAAAGATCTGGTCTCCATGGCAGGATCAGGATCTCCTTCATCCTGCCTTGGCATCACAGATGCTTTCTTGACCACTGTGAAGGGATTATTGGGCTGAGACGCAGTCAATGATGGGCTAGGAGTAGGAAGGATGGGTGCATTCAAGACACCTATTTGATTAACCGATCATTAGTGTGTTGATGACATTGACAAATGCTGTGCTCACCATCCTCATGCACTGACATCTGGCTGACATGCTCACTCGACGATGGGTGAATTAATCCTTCAGTGTTCACCCTTGCACTCTCCAATCCATCTTCAATCGCCTTGAAGCGATTAGCCCATTGTAATGCCGTCAATATTTTGCTAGACATAGGTGACATGGAACCATCTATTTTGTAATGATATCGTAAGTGTTCGAATGACATCGCAGTGCGTTGTGCTCACTGTCCTGCCAATGATGCTTATGACCATAGCACTCCTTCCCCAGTGAGTTGAACACCTTTGTTCCAACATCAGATGTGTCGCCACCTGCATGAACTTTTGTGTTATGCTGACCAAAGGGTAAATTAATTATTTTCTCGCCAGGGCTGCTATGATAGACTTACTACGTCAGAAAAATGCTCACAGCAGTGCTCAAGCATCAGCCTGAGAAAAAGAATGGCCCTGCACATCGCAACTGGGCACATGTAGCCTTTGTTGTGCACCTGGAGGACGTCAAAGGTCTCGTCTGCGATGAAGGTTGGTTGGTTATCGCATGATGAGATTGTTACTTACAAAATGTGCTCATCTTCAGAATTTTTGCATCTTGGTGAGTTACGCAATGAGACTGAACTTGCTCCACCATCTGAAAGCTGATGCCACAGTAGGGGCATATGACAGTAGGTGCAGAGTGAGTCAGCATTGGGTTGCAGTGCAGTCACGATGAGCCAGTTGAGGATGGGGATTGACAAGAGGAGTGTGGGCTTTCTTCTCTGGCATAGGAGAATTGCATGGATGTGCCATAGACTGAATGGCACTTCGTTGTTCCAATGGTCCATTGAATTAATCAATTGTCCATGATTCTTGAAACGATTGCTTTCATCTGTCAATTGCTTTGCTCGACTTGGACGACATTGACAATGAGACATCAAATATTGCTTGATGTAGTCAACACGACATCATAAAGGATCGTCTCTCACTGTCCACGCACTCCTCGATTAGGAAGTTGCTTTGACATCTTGCATCAATAATGATCTCTCGTTGTGTGCTCACTTCCTAATCAGGGAGCGATTGTGACATGTTGTGATAAATTGCCTGAAAAGCTGTCTGCCCACACCGGTTCATTGATTCCTCCAGTGGCCTAACTGTCAGTTCAGGTTACAGTGTAACTATCTTAAAAATTGAGCAGCTGTGAGGAAATTGCACTGAGAGGTCGATAAATGATATTCCCCGAGCGGAGAATATTCTGGTCGTGCTTGAGATGCCTTGACCAGCAAATCTGTTGATCACATTGGAAATGCCAAGTTTAGGGGGTGACAACATACATTTAAAATACAACACTGACAGGTCATTGAATGATATTCCCTGAGCGGGGAATATGACGATACTGACAGGTCAGTAAATTGAGCGGGGAATATGGCGATACTGACAGGTCAGTAAATGATATGCCAATACTGACAGGTCATTAAATGATATTCCCCGAGCAGGGAATATTCTGGTCATGCTTGAGATGCCCTGTCCGGGCAGTGTGTCAGTCACATTGAAAATGCTAAGTTTAGGAAGTGACAACATACGTTCAAAATACGACACTGACAGGTCAGTAAATTATATTCTCCGAGCGGGAAATATGCCGGCCATAAATATATCTGACCTTGCAATTATCACTGGCAAGAGCCACATATGTCGTTCATACTTGAGATGTTTAGTAAATCAATTCAGTCAAATATAATAGGACAAAAACTTGCCTTTCAAGTGAATCAATGCAATATCTGACACATCAACATCTGCTTGTTCTCATGCCAGTCACAAAAGAGACATAGCGTAACCCAGTGAATATGGACATTGGCACCACTTCAACCCTATAAAACAGTCCACACATGATGAATATCATCAATATAAAATTTGTGCAAGAAACAAATACCTAGATCACGCACATATACTGACACGTTATGTTTTCTTATTCCCCGCTTGGGGAATAACTGCTCCAGTGCCTTCTCAAGTATAGAAAGCTCAACTCGATTAAAAATGGTGACAGGCATTTTCATTTCGAGGAAAATGTCAAACAGTGAAACAAGATGAATTC
>NW_024468747.1:0-2574 GCF_001632365.1 Laetiporus sulphureus 93-53
TATGGTACTAAAGTGGCAATCTTGTGCATAGCCGGTGGGCTTTCAGGCTACACTGCTCTCGGACAACCCAAATTTATTATCATAATTAAGTACACACCTCCATGCTTTATTCCAAGCATTCTAGCTGCAAAGAAATGGTTGCTGACGCTGTCTGCAATGGCGGTGAGCTATGTGATTGAGAATCAGCATGGTCGCTTTCTCATCGTTGATTGGCTGGTGCATCCGCAGTAAGGGCACGTGAGCTTCGTGAGATCCGAGATTTTATTGAATGCACTCCCTCGGAGCGGAGTTCGAATTAGAGTTAGAGTTTCTCCAGGTTATACCCGGTGCTGGCCATCTTCATCTCGTCACCCAACCTTCTCCCCCTCTCTCTTCTCGCTGCTTCATGCTGCATATACTCATGCAATGTTATATGTCCCGGTAAGCCTGTATGATTATCATCCCAGTAACTCACTTTCGATGAATGCTTTGCATGATCACAGGCTTCGGCACCATCAGTGAGGAAGCATAATGGCTGCTAGAGGGCATGGGTGAGTGAACGTCCTCAAAACTTCTCGTCGTTCACTAAAGAATCTTGAGTTTTATCACAGTGGCAGATTGGCATGCCAGGTTGGACACAGCGCTGTATTGGCATGCTATGTTGGACATTAGTGAGTACTTTTTTAAGTCGTCCAGTCGCAGATATGTGCTAGTGGATGGGATATAGGCAGGCGAAGATGGGATATAGATGGGTGTAGATCGATATCCATGTGCACTGCCAACACCATGTGCATCGGATGGGGAGAATATGTTCGTGCTATGCAGTTCAGATGGGGAAACCATGTCTGTAATGTGTTGCCGATGCTTTGCTACCTCAGACGGGGAGAATATGACCGTACCATGCAGTTTAGAGGGGGAGACCATGTCCGTTCATTTCACCGACACCATGCCACCTCAGACAGGATGGCTATGCCCGTGCCATGCTGCCTTGGAGTGGGAGACTATGCTTGCACACATCGCTGATGCCATACAGCCTTGGACGATGGGCAGACTGTCCATAACTGTGCTCCAGTGTAATGCGGTAGATGCACCTGTATTAACGAATGTATAAAACGTTGACATTGGCCCACGTTTTCATGTAAGGGGCGGCCTATCATATCTCACTCCTTACACATGGTCGAGGCATTTAACACTGACCTTCCATCATTTTTGTCACTCTGTCCTACTTAGGAGTATTCCATCGCGCTCAGGCTTGGCTCGCCAACATGTCATCAAAGTGTCGCCGTCACCAGCATGTTCATGGAGTAGACTACTATGCTGATTCTGATGAGGAGAAGGATTCACGCTCGTGAGGCCCTCCTCAAGATTCCAGCAGGCACATTGAATATGTTTCACAGGCACACGGCCTCTCAGCGCATACATCCTTCATTGCTACGAATGGAATTCACTCGGAGACCCCTCCGTCGCCCATTACCAGCACTACTTCCGAGTCGACATTGTAAGAGCCTGAACAAGCAAATGTGAATGTGGACTACATACATGAGCTATCCGAAATGGACGAGACTCAAAAACGGCGCCACCATACTGCTGGTGTAAGTCAGCAGGATCATTGTCTTTCGCCAAGTGCACTGACAACGTTGATGCTAGGACCACCCCCTTCGTGAATGGATGCCACATCAAGACGACTGGTTAGCAGAGCTCTTGCGTCATGAGGGTCACTGCAGATTCTTAGCTGAGAATTGTCCACGCTGTGGCGATCACAAGGCTGAGATCCGGTGCCTTGACTGCGACGATTTGGCATTGTATTGTGAGGCTTGCACTATTATGATGCACAGACGTAACCCACTTCATTGACTTAAGGTACGTCTGCAAAATACCACTCCATCAAAAACTGACAGTGCGTGTATAGGCTTGGATGCAGACACATTTTCGACGACAGACTCTCAAAGACATCGGCCTTCGCATCCAGGTGGGCCACCCAGCTGGCGACCGTTGCCCAAATCCCCAACGTGCTTGGGGTGACGACTTCATTATTCTGGACATATCGGGTATTCATCAGGTTGGGCTAGATTTCTGCAACTGCGAGTCTGTGCAGCCCCACGACATACAACTCTTACGTGCTCGCCTATTCCCTGCAACTACAAAGGACCCAAGACTGCAGCCACATTTCAACTCCTCGAACAATTCCACCTGCTCTCGACACAGGCAAATGTGTCCGGATATCAGTTCTACATGGCACTAGAGTGCTGCACCAACAACACGGGTTTGAACACTCCGAAGGTAAGCACCTGTAAACAGAACCTCTGGTACTTGTCTACTCACGCAGTTTCATGCAGGATCGTTATCCCGAACTAATGAGGTTGATTCGCCAATGGCGACACCTCAAGATGCTCAAAAGGTTCGGCCGAGGCCACGATCCTGGAGGAGTGGCAACTACGTCAACTGGCAGCTGCGCAGTGCAATGTCCGGCCTGCCCGCATCCCAGCATGAACCTCCCAGAGGATTGGCAGAATGCCCCTCCCGAATGAAGGTATGGGTGTTAGTTTGTCATCATGATTATGCGAGTGCTTATATACCATCACTAGCTGGCTTTAT
>NW_024468748.1:0-2563 GCF_001632365.1 Laetiporus sulphureus 93-53
GAAAAACATAACCGTGGCCTCGTATAAACCGCGATGCGTCACAAAAGCTGTTTTCCATTCATCACCCTTGCGGATGCGAACATTGTTGTATCCCCATCTGAGATCCAGCTTGGTGAATATTGATGCGTTACTGAGCTGATCGATAAGCTCGCTTATTCGTGGAATAGGGAAGCAATTCTTCTTGGTTATAGCATTAAGTTTTCGGTAGTCTTATACCAGTCTTAGTGTGCCATCCTTCTTTTTGACAAAGAATACTGGGGCAGCAATAGGTGATTTCGATTTTCGAATGTAGCCTTTTGCTAGGTTTTCGTCGATCCACAAATTTAGGGAATTTCTTTCCTCCGGATTCATAAGATAGAGTTTGCTTGGTCATGGTAATTCATGTTCTTCTTCAAACTCGATTGCATGATCATAAGGCTTTCGAGTTGGTATCCTTTCAGATGCTTTTTTGGAGAAGACATCACTAAATGAATGTAGATAATCTGGTACTAGTTTTTCCCAAGATTCTACTTCATTAATAACCTGATCTTCTGGGCTGCCAGTGTTTGACTGGGGTGCCGCTTCTTTCAGGTCTTCTTCTGGTTCAGCATAGCCGCAATCTGCTATAGAAAGTATCATGCGAGCTATTTATTCAACTTCGGGATAGTCCATGTCGACCCACGAGATGATAGAATTTACTGCATCAATGTTGTGTCCATTAAACATTCGGAATGCAGTTGGCTCCTCATCTGCCACTTGTTGTGCTCATTGCGAGATTTCTTCAGCTTCCTCTCTCACAATGGCTTGTTGTTTTTTTACGAAGCCTCTGGTAGTGACACGTACTCGAACATCGTGAGTATTTCCATTCTCCAGCTTGCCAGTTGATTTCTGGATTATGCTGATGTAAGTATGACATCCCAATGATCATGTCTAATTTCCCGATGTCTGTGACTAGCAGACAATGGGTAGAACCATGATCTCCGACTTTGAGGTATGCTTTTACATAGTCGGTTATTTCGCCATGTTTATTTTGGAATCCGTCAGCATTGTACACCTTGTACGTTGTATTAAGCTTGGAGGTTGTGATTCGATTGTTCTTTACGAATCGCTTGCTGATGTACATGGAATATGCTCCTGAGTCGACTAAAGCTTTGGCGCTTGATTTTTTGCCGTACACCCATAATGTAACTGGTAAATAGAATGATGATAAATCTGAAAACAAATTCTTTATTGTTACATTATCATCCTCTGCGTTGCGACGATCTACAGAGGTGTCTGATTCGGGTGCTAAATGTACAGGTCTTATATAATGTTCTGGGGACTCTGACGAGCTGCCTACAGATCCCCTTTGAGAAAACCCTTCTGATCCTTCCTTGAAGAGCCCTCTCCTGCCTTCCTTGATGAACTGGATCCATTCGCCCTCAGGCGCCTGAGCCTTGAGAGGATCGCGGTGAAATCTTCGTCCGACTCGGATGCATCAGGCTCGCTTTCCGAGTGGATGCTGCAGTCGCTGATATGCGCAGCTGTCTCCTTACCCTTCCCCTTAGTCTTAGAGGAAGAGCTCTTCTTCTTCGGCTTCTTTTCTTCTTTGGTATTAGAGCTTTCGCTCTCTGCATCTGATGAAGTGGAATCAGATACTACCTGTCGCATCTTGGACGACTTGGATTTGTTCCTGGCATCGTCCTTTTTCTTCCCGTCCTTCTTCTTCGCAGCTGTCTCCTTCTCCTTCTCAATCTGCCTCTTGACATGGTCCAATTTGAAGCAATCGGTGCAATATTTGCCGAAGCATTTCGACGATTTGAAGAACATTGGCTTGTTCTTCTTGCAGTTGGCGCAGACCAACTTGTCGTCTTGCACGCTTCGCGCTTTGCCCGATTTACTTTTCCCCTTCTTCCCGACTGTGTCAACCTCCATAGCATTCGGGTCCCTGGTTTTGGCCTTGGCATGGTGGCCTTCTCGTTGTAGTGACGTAAATATTCGGAGTGCAAATGTAAGGAATTCGGTCCATTTCTTGAGCCAGTTGTCCTTGGTCGTGTCTGCCAGCATGAGCAGCCACGTTTTCTCCGGAATATGTTTCTTGATTTTTTCGATCAAGTCTTGATCCGAGAAGCCCGTACCGGTTGCCTTTGGATGGAAGTCTTCTGCGAACTTTCGGAAGTCTCGATGATCCTTCTTGACGAAGGCTTCTAACTCCATTCGCTTCTTGTCGTCCTTGTCCAATGATTCATATGCCGTGTGAAGCTCAGAGACGAACTCCGCCCAAGTTCTTGGTGCCTTGTTATTTTTGTTTATTTCAGTAATCCAATGCCGCATGTATTCGCGTGCTCCTCCTTTCAGGAGCAAGAGGGTAGACATAATTTTGGACTCGTCTTTCGTATGTCCAGTATATTTCAACCAGAGCATAACTTGTTCGAGCCAATCATCAAGATTGACTCCGTCCTTATTGCCACCATATTTTTCTGGTTGGTCAATTTTTACGCCTTTACCCTTGCGACCAAATGACGGCTCTGTCACAGATTTTTGCCACAAAGTCTGCACGTGACTTTTCTCACACCACAGATCACGTGCTTCACCAATATCTCAC
>NW_024468749.1:0-2535 GCF_001632365.1 Laetiporus sulphureus 93-53
ACATTGAGAGGCTCACCTTCTGACCTCTGCCATATGAGATTCCTTCTGCCAATGATGGGTAGTTGCCCTGGCGATGGCTTGCTTGTTTTGGGCTGAAGACACAAAGTTTTTTAAATCGTAAAATGAAGTCACCGGCTTCCTTTGCCACATCACCCCACTGTGGGTCACGAGGACATCCAGCGAGTGCTCCGAATATGCATCCATCACGATCCACCAGAGGTCTGAGACTCCTGCCAACATGTATGAGGTGAAGGATCTTGTCCAGTGTACGTTCGTAAGGTACTCACTTTCCATCCCATTCAATCAGCTATATGCCTTCTTGTGCGAGAACCTCTTGTAGTGTAAGACCTTTTTCATCTGTTTGTTTTTGAGGAATGCATTTGCTGATAAACGTGGTGGAAGCTACCAAGTCTGTTTTCATATCCAGAGAGAAGCCAGTAGGCAGTTCCTGCGGGCCAGGTTGTGGCATGTTTGCATCTGCAGTTAAGGTATCGGTTATGTCGTCTTCGATCGAATGGTCACAAAGCACAGCCAAGCTGCGCTCTCAAATTTTCTTTGAGATGCGCTTTGCACCATCTGCCTTTTCCCTCTGTGCTTCTCTCATCTCTCTTCTCCTCCATTTTCCACGCTGATTCTGGTGGTAATCCTCCTTTGTGATCTCTCTAACCCACTTTTTGGGGGTTGCCTCAGTCAAGTGGTCAACAAGATCTACAGATCGATCATCGTCGCACACCAGTGCGTCATCAGAATCTTGGTCTATTGCAGTTTCGCACTTAGATTCTTCCTCCATTACTTCCATGACTGCAGCGTCAAGATCGAATTCTCATGTTACATAGATGAAATCACCTAACTCGCATGACCATGAGGAAAATTCTATGCTGGACCAGGTCTTTCTGAAAGAGATGCACTCCATGCACCCTGCTACAATAATGACGCATCAGTAAATTGTTCGAGGGCAATGAACCAGCCTGCTCCACCATTATCCGGGTTCCAAACATCATATCCACACTTTAATGGCAGGGTTGCAGGCAGGGGAAGAGTAAATTACGTATCGCTGGGCTGATCACCAAGCCTGTTTTGCAAGGACCATGCAGCAGGCCCTAATAATGATGCATCAGTAAATTGTTGAAGTGCAGGAAACCAGCCTGCTCTGCCATTATCTGAGTTTCAAATGTCGAATCCACGCTTTAATGGTGGGGTTGCAGGCAAAGGGGAGAATAAATCATGTATCTAGGAGGACAACAGGACTGACGCCCTTGTTTATCCGATTCTCAGCTTCTTGTTTTTGAAACCGCTGACTCATGATGAGATATGGGTTATCGGTGGGGAAGGATCAAGGGTTGTCGATACAGTGGTATAGAAAATCAGAGTTATCGCTCAGGATGGTCAGATTTTGACAGTGGACAGATGCAGATTGTGTAGACAGCGAAGAGCAAGAGCCTTGTCGGTATCTGCTCTGTTCGGTATTACCAAAGGGATGCGGTGAACAGCAAAGTCGATTCTAGTTGTGCTCCATTCAGTATTACCAAATGGATGCAGCCTTTGCCAATGTGGAGAATGAAAGTTAGCAGCAAGATTAGTGCACGCTAACTATTCCACAGTCACATGTAGTAAACGCGATCACATGCTAAACGCGCCATGCGTGGAAGATCAATTTCAAATGCAATCGGAGCACACCTTGTGATCGAAGATCATTGGACGTCTAACCCCTTCTTTCATCTCACCTTTTATCTCTGTCACTCTATGCTTCGTACTCCCTCCTCTGTCACTCTTCGCTTCATCCTCACACATCTGTCGCTCTTCACCTCTCCTCTGTCGCTCTATCTGTCGCCATTACCACCTTATCAGGTTATACTCTGATAAGTTGTGCCTACATCAAGAAACCCTCTCTGTCCTCCTGGTCTGCAGCCACCTTTCGAGTTATACTTCAATTGGTGGCCTGTATTTCGCTTATTTGCAGTGTCTATGCTGTGCTTTTCTCTATCAAAATCTGCCACACTTTCTATTCCACTGTGCTCTCTGCGTCAGGATTCTAGATGCCTAAATCAATGAAGACGTCCTTGATACCTCGACGGTCAGCCATATTTTCAATTACTGTTATTGTGATGCTTACTGGCTGATAGATGTCATATTCTCAGTTGTTGTTGTCCTCGTATTTTGGAGCCACAGAAAGCACATGATCGTCGCTATCACAGTCGAAACTATATGTTCCAGTGGAATGGTGTCTTGCATTATTTCATTTGATTTGGAATCAATATCGAGCTAGAATGTAGACCAATCAATGCAGGTTGAAAGAGATTTACGTACCGGAAAGATACCTTGTCCATGCGGTGAACCCAGCCATTCTCGCTATTCCTATTACAAGATGTATGCGATTCTTCGTACGGTAAACCACACCGAAGCTGTTGCCAGGCACGAGGATGAAGCATACAAAGATTCTCCTGATGTAAAAGAGGATGCAAGTCAGTTGCCAGATGATCAGCCAGGTCAAGGGTCATTACCATGGCATATTCATTTGAATGCCAAAATGGAGCA
>NW_024468750.1:0-2531 GCF_001632365.1 Laetiporus sulphureus 93-53
CAGACTGCATACCACTGCGCGCATCCTCAGCCTAGCCCTTGTGGCAGGCTTTTTATGTGGGATCATTTGTGCAGGTCACAAAAGCAGACTTGCCCTTAATTGGGTTAAGTGCTTTGGTGCTTTGTGACAGGTCACTCTATCCACTACTGAGGCAGAATACATTGCAGCAGTGCATGCGAGACAAATTATGATGTGGATCAAAAAGTTCATGAGTGATATATTCCTGTCTCTCTTCCTGCAATGTTCGATACCACTGGCTTCATGAAGCCATTTGACAGAAGCAGATCCAGATCAGTTATATTCCTGGCACTGAGAACCCTGCTGACATTTTCACCAAGGCACTTCCTCAGCCAGCTCTTCACAAGCACCTTGAGTTTCTTGGACTCATGGATTAGAGGTTTTTCTTTTTTTCTTTTTCTTTATCTTTATTTTTCCTTTTCATTCTTCTTTCATTTTTCTCTTTCATCCTCTTCAGTGTCATGGCCTAGGGGAAGTGTTAGAGTGCAGCTGCTTCAGGGCAATGGGGGAGAATGGGGAGCCCAGACTTGACAGCATGAACACATAATCAATATGTAGGTACAGGGTGATATATCTAGGTAGTAACACCTCAGTCGAGTACAATCATGTACAGCATGACTGAGGTGAGTAGAGTACTTTCTTCACTTCAGACAGACATGGACTAATAGTACTGTATCATTCAGCTATCACATACTTCACAGATACAGTGAATATAATATATAGTCGAGTACGATCATGTACAGTGTGACTGAGCTATCATATACTTCACAGTAGGCGTAAGGGCCATGTAGTTGACAAAACTCATGTGATCCATAAAGCAGTGATGAGTGGCACCAGTGTTCACATAGGTCCACAGTATTCTGTTGCTAATAGGCTTAATGTGAGGTAGATTGACAAGGTGAGTGCTGGCCAGGAAGATATGGTAATCATAGTCTGACATACGCCCAGTACCAGCTTTCGTCGAGCATGCAGTCACTGTGGTGAGATGAGCCTGTGGTGAAATTTGAGAGCTGGGTGTTATAGCTCCAGATTTCACCACCATTGATGTCACTGCTGTCTTTCTTGGCTGCTAATGCCTTCACTGCAGGTGAACCTTTCTTAGGAACTGGCTTTGTCCAACCCGATGGCTGCTGACCCTCTCATCCTCCATCCTCACAGAAGCAGTTCAATTGTAGGTGGTCCTTTGCACTGCACCACTCACATATAAGCATGGCCTTTGCATGTGTCATAAATGCACTGGTAGTCAGCACTGTGACTTGGTTGGTGCCCATTGGATTAAGCAGGTTACTGGCCTGTATGTGGTCATTCTTGAAGATCACAAGAATCAATTTCATAATGACATCTGGATCAGTTTGCAGGAGGAGCGAGGTACACGTGGATTGGAGGGATGGAAGATTTTACACCACCTTACACATGATGCTTGCAAATCTAGTGGTGTCAAACACGGATCTTAGGTCATGCACGGTGCACTAGCAGTGGCATAGCTCCATGAAATGGTCCTGGAGATCAGTTTCTTCAGTCTAAATGCATGCTTTGAGATAATCCTCAGCATTCGTGATTGTTAATGCCATATTTTGCTCTCACTTTTGCACTAAGGCTATTCATACCTCATGTGCAGTCTTCCCTTCATCCTCTATGCCAGTGCTTATGAAGTCCATGATGTTCAGTATAATGACAACCTTCAAAAATTGGTCATGCTTGTCTCACTGCTGCTGCTCTGCTATGGCAAGTGCAATGTCACCTGGATCTGCACCTAAGGGTGCTGGAGGTGGTCATGTAAGTGTTCCAGTAAGGTGCACATATAGTTGTCAAATACAAATTATGGTGATAATCTTGCCTTTCCAGTCAAACCAGTTGACTTTGCCTAGCTGCTGGCTCTCTGGAAGAATAGGCATCTTCACGTCGATGGTGGCTGCCATGATGGGATACTGGTACAAATATTGATGTAAATACTGCTAATATTGATAATTGTTCATGAATATTGACGAATGGATGCCTGATCTGACATTTTATATGGCTTTATGCACTTCTTGGTGCTCATAACCTGTTACAATTGCAGTGCTAGTCTCAGCTGTGCTGTATGTCGATATACTCAACTGTATTTGTACTATATCTGTTACAATAGCAGTGCTAGTCTACATGGTACAGTCAGTACTAGTCCGATAAGTGAAGGAAGGCATGTCCAAATACTCACCTCAGATGTGCCATACATCAATGTACTCGACTGAGGTATTACCTATGAGAAATGCATCTCTATGTACATGCACATCGATCATGTGACCATGCTGTTAAACCTGTTAATCTGTTTCTCCCCCATTCTCCCCATAGTCTCTGAGCAGTCTACTCTCAACAAACACAGATTAGACATAGAGAACAGGGCTAACTGCATGACTATTGCAATACAGCAGTGGTTAACTGCTATCACAAACTTAGGACGCAAAGCGCCGACTAAGCCTATGACCTTATAATCAAACACTTACTGACTGTTGTCGAAGTAAGGATGGACACAAAGA
>NW_024468751.1:0-2509 GCF_001632365.1 Laetiporus sulphureus 93-53
GATTTCGAGACCGATTTGCCGATCGTTCCCGTCACGGAGACAAGCAAAACCTTGGACGCCCTGCTGCGTCTGTGCTACCCCACCGCAGATCCGGTCTTCCACGGCGCATCAGAGGTCGTGAACGTACTGGAGGCAGTGAAAAAGTACCATATGGAGGATGCAGTCACGCGGATTGGCGTTGCGCTGCGCGACTATGTGCAGAACTCCCCGCTTCAAGTCTACGCAGTTGCCTGTCGGATGGGCATGGAGGAGTTGGCGCGGGAGGCGGCTACTGTGCTCTTTACGCATTCAACGATCGCAGATGTGCCACAGATGGAGCAGATGTCCGCCGGCGCTCTTCATCGCCTCCTCCTGTATCGCGGCTCGGGGGTGCAAGGTTCTGCTAACAAGTTCACGTTCTGCCGTCCGGCCACATCTAATGTTTTCTGCCAACAATCGCGAACGCGCGTGGTCGCTCCTCTGTCCGCAGAACCCTTCACACATCCATATGCTGACGTCATTGTACTTTGTTTGGATGGTATTCGATTCCGCGTAATCAGCAGCATCCTCAAACTCGCATCTCCTGTCCTATCAAAGATGGTGAAGGAATCTCCGTCCGTTACCTTTGAGATGGAGTCAGGCACATTTCTGCCGCTCATCAAAGTGACAGAAACGAGTAGGACCATGCATGTGCTCTTGCAACTATGCTACCCTATGGAGGAGCCGCATGTGGACGGGTTTGATGCAGCGCATGCACTGCTTGCCGCTGTCAAGAAGTACCAGGTTACGTCGGCTATGAAGTGGGCAAAGCGGACGTGGGTGGAGTGCATCGGATCCAACGCGTTGCGGGCCTGTCTTCTTGCCATGCGGATGAAGTGGGAGGACGAGATGCGGGAGGCGGCGAGGCTTCTTCCCGTTCAAAAGTGTGACTGGTGCCCAGAGATGGAGGGCATACCCGCTTCACGCTATCGCATGATCCTTGAATGCCGATTGAAATGCCAAAAACACATCATGGATAAATTCGGTAACGGCTCTTACAACGCCTCCGAACTACCGGATTGGAGTAAGAGCATATCCTTGGATTTGGGACAATATGGCCTCCTCTATCAGCACCTGTGGTACCGGGCAAGACTGCCTGGGCCAACTCATGGCGAAGACGGAGCAGGGCCAGCTCGAGAAGTCACTTTGGCGGTGCCTGCCATAGAACGTGCCGGCATAAGAAAAGTCAATCAATTCTATCGTTACGATGACGACGACAGCCAGAATGATGCACTGCAACAGTTGGTCAAGTCGAGTGAAGAGCTGGAGCACGCATTTGCAGTCGTCCTCTCCGATGTATGTCCTGGCCATTAACCTTTTAGATATTTAGATAGTTTCGATTGATGCGCGATGCAGCTACAAGTACTCGACTAGAATATTCGCAGACAAGCGACGTCTGGTAAGGTTAAAGTGAGTGATCAGCCTGTTGCTTTTCTCGTAAGCTAACTGATATTTTGCTGTAGAGGGACGTGCTTTTGCTGTGAGAAGGTGTTGAGACCTGCAGCGGCATCGCCAATGATTCTGGAGCGCAGGTGTCAGTGTGCCCTCCCGAGACATTGATGAGCGCTGTCGGCTTGTTTGTTCTGATAATTGAATACGTGGGCATGTACGGACTTTGCTGATTCTACAGTGTGTTATTCGTTTGTTCTATGGGTGAAATCTACTGATGTGTCTGAGAGCAAGAACAATTTATGGACTGTCAGCAGCGCAAATCGGGACCAGCTGCACTCCCCTTCACCAAGGAAAATGCGAACATCATCCTCCAAACCGCAGATGGAGTCGATTCCTACTCGCGTAAGTCGGGGAACAAGCATTTCTGAGGACAAGTTCTCTAATTCAGAAGCGATAGCATTCAACGCGGCACAGGTCGATTCCGGAACCAACTTCCCGATCTTACATGTCTCACAAACGAGCGAAGCATTGGACAGACTGCTGCGTTTGTGCCACCCACTGCGGATCGTATTTTACGTAATGCTTGAAAAGGCGAGGAAAAACACCAGATGGATGTTGTGACCCGTAGAATGGGGCATTGTGCTGCGCGAGTATGTGCAGCGTTTTCTGCTAAATGTGTTTGCGAGGGAAGCAGCACTGTGCCGAAGACTCATCTTGCGTGAGCGCAGTGGCAGCTACCACATTCACGCGGACCTTACACATTGGAGTACTGGCATGTTGCAAGAATTACGCATCTCTGGTTGCAAACCGAGCTGAGTTGGAACTTACCATGGATGCAACGAGTCAGGGCTGCCAGGAGATGCTGCTTTGGTGGTTCCAGCCTTGAGTTGCTTGCTCATTCTCGTGACGACGACGGCGCTGACAAAGTCATGCAAACAATTCTCAGCTCGAGTTGAGAGCTAGAAGAGGCATTCACGAACGTCGTGCACCCAGGGTGCAACGTGAACGAGCAGTGCATTTCATGAGGCGCACGCTATGGCTGCAGTCTCCTACCATACAGCTGGCAGCACATATTTTTGTCATTCATACTTCTTGTGCT
>NW_024468752.1:0-2507 GCF_001632365.1 Laetiporus sulphureus 93-53
TGCCGCTCATCTTCGTCGGATAGATCCTCCTCTTCGCTGTCTGCAGACCTCTGTTTGTACTGACCCGGCCGCCCGATCATACTCATAATCCTAGTAGTTGAAGGCCTCATAGATTTGTCATCAGGTTGAATCTGTAATGTAGTCGCGCATTGGTTCAGAGTATTGACGAGATCGACGTCGAGCTCAAGGTTGAATAGATCCAGAATGTGACGCCGAACCTGCAGGCGATATTTTTGAGAGGATATGGTGTGAAGTGCACGATAGAACATGGTAGGCGAGTTGAAGACGTCGCGATATTCCGGGCGAGCTTTCATCCTGCATGAGGATCAGTCAGTGTCAAATCACGGCTCTCATTGTAGAGATAATGGCATACTTCGCCAACGTTCTTGATGCGGTGTTTGCTATGACGGTGTTAGCGAGGTTGTGAATAGCAGTCATCACCTCGACCTCCTCCTCAGTAGTTGGAGCCTCAAGACATGTTTCATCAGAGCCTTCGTGTGAGACACATTCCCACGAAGGGACCTTATAAATGGTGTCAATCGCTACAATGCATTTTAAAGATCTGCCCGCACCTACCTCTGTGAACTTATCGATGTCCACAGGCACGCAGATACCTGTCGGCATACCCAAGAGTGATAGCGTCGCTCCCCAATGGTGATCATCCAATACCTCAGCGCCCTGAGGCGTTGATGAAATCAATCCAAGGACAAAGAAACAGGTACTTGATACTCAGTGAGCGTCCAAATCCTCGCTGATATGATCTGAGCGACTTACCCACGAACAGAAAGCACCAGTGACTGTTCCGCGATGTCCATGATGGCTGGAACGATTTCTTCCTCTTCCAGAAGAGGGAGGCCACCCTCTGTGGCACCAATGTTGCCCTGCGATGGCAGCCGTTCAGCACGTTCCCTGGTGTGGTTCTGACGACTTTCTCTTACCACAGCCCACAGTATACTCTTCAATTTCAGAATCAATTCAGGATCTTCGCTCTCCAATCCATGCTGCCTGATGAACTGAGCGAATTCAGAGAAATGACCTTTCTCCTGCAGCACCTGATAACCCAGCTCGGTCTTCGCCATGACTCCGTAGAAGTGCGGTGGAACCGCGCTCTCAAGAGTCCTGTTCCAGAAAGTGTTAGTCAGTCAGAAGCGGGTGACGAAGCCTGATCACTCACAAGACGTCTTCATCATAGGCCGAGTTCGAATTGAACACCTTGGACAGGAATACCTCAACGTGTACCACGTATTGTAGATTTCGCTCCTATGACAATTGTCAGGATGTACTTGGCTTGTTAATTTTTCGACCCACATGGAACCAGATATCCATTTCACGATCGATGTAATCCGCTGCGTGCAAGAAGCGGAAACCCATAGGGGTCGACATGAATCTGACGATGTCTCAGCTTGTCTCCCTGTGGAGACTGCACGATACCTACTTGAGCATCAGCAGATGGCCTATCTCGCCAAGATGATCTAGCGTGGGTTGCATCTCCACCACGGTTTGCAGAACGTCTGGTGCCTCGCATGCTTCCTCCAAAAAATGCACAGCCACTTCACGCACTTCGAGAGCAGGATCATACAACTGAGTGAGCAAAAGTCGAAGTGTCCAAGTGTTCGCGACCGGACTTGCGCGAATCAGTGTTCCTAGGTGATTTGTCGCAAACAAGCGGATGTGCTTGTAGCTTGACGTCAATGCTTTTGACAGCACGATACGCGAGTGGCCGTCGCTGCGGTACAATTAAGTGTGTTTGGTGATCCCGCGTATCCAAAAACTTACATGCTGTAGTCCAGATTCTCGATGATGGCTTTGATGAGGTCTTCGCGACTTTTCAGCTCGCTTAGATGGTAGAAAGCTGTGAAGAGCTTGAATTTCTCCATTAACCTGCAGCGATGATAAGCTTGCAACCCAACAGGCAACAAGAGCACATACTCCAGTCCCTCCTTCCGTTTGCTCAAAGTACCCAGCATTTCGAAGTAACCAAATGTGAGCGTTTCTTGCATGCGCTTCTTGGAGAAGATCGGATCCGATGTAGGCGTACCATTAAACTAATTCGAAGCGCTCAGACATTGCCACGAAAAAAAGTCTCAGCCTTGCTTACAGGATCAAGTTGCGCAAAACTCTTGACGATCTGACTCAACAGGTCATCCTCGGAGAGGAAGCGTGCACCCTCGCTAGAGGTCATAAGTGTATTGAGTAGCATGCACGCCAGTCGCACCCAACGAATGTTGTTCTGACCATGTCGATAAGTGCAGCACATGACTTGATCGCGCATTGAAGAAGGCTTACCTTCGTCCTCGGTAGGTCAGAGAACCGGTGACTGAACGGATGGAAGAACACCATGAGCTTGCGCATGTATCTTGTCACACGAATGGCCTCTTCCATTCGCTTAGGATTCAAGAGAGGGCCTTCAACGAGTTCTTGTAATATGTCGAAGTTCCATTTCAATGGATCCTTGGTGGTCATGACCTTTGACATTTAGGATAAGCAAGATTGACATTTTGCTTCAT
>NW_024468753.1:0-2419 GCF_001632365.1 Laetiporus sulphureus 93-53
TGACAATAGGACGTACTTTAACATCGTGGTTATATGCCGAGCGTCAGGGATATCCACCACCCAAGCGCACTCTGAAAAGCGCAATGTCAGAAGCGTACGTAAATTGCGGGGCGTGCATCGAGCGTCGACCTACCGGTATGAACGGCGCTGAGCTCCTCTTCCTCCTCATCGTCCGTCAGTTTAACACACGTGAGCGGCAGTTGCTCCTCAGGAACGACCTCGTCCGGACCTCCTCTCTTGAAGAGTGACTCGAAGGTTTCCTTCCTCCCATCTATACTCTGCGCATCACTCTTCGCCCAGCTATCGTCCTCAATCTCACTTCTTCTTTCGTTGGCATTCAGCCTTGCCAGCCCTCCCCATCCATCATCTACCTCCTCCTCTTCAACGTCACCAGAACCAGCCCCATCATCCATCACGTCAAACCAGAGCTTGTGACCGTAGAATATGCACAGCTCTTCGCCTGTCTCAATGCGCCGCATCGTCGTGTACCGAATCGACTCTGTCTTGGTGTTGATTATGTAGGAAACATTGGGACTTTGGGAGTGGTTAAAGAGTGATCCTGATTGGATGCATAGATTTAGCACGATTGATAAATGCGTTATTTCGAGATGTCATGGTCTCAGAAGGGCGAAGCGTAAAAAGAGACGCACCGAGTCCCAACGCCAATGCCATCCGCCCATCTCGCCACCTGAAAGTATATGGATCGAGCACGGTATACTTCCCATGTGCTTCATACTCTTCGGAGGAGAACAGCAGCACCGGGCTGATCTCAACCACCGTATACGCATCAATTGGGCGGGATGCTGCGATCGACCCGAGTTCATGTCTGCAGTGATACAGAAAGAATAGACTGACCAACTACACCCCTCCCTGTTCCCTCCGAACAACCGATACGGCACCCGGCACCGTTCAGGTGCTGAGGGACGGGTCGACCATTGACCTCACTAGCAGCGTCCATACGAGTGATTATCGCCGATACCGTGGGCATAAGAGTTCACGGCTTCACCCAATAGAGAATTTCTAATGCGGACGAGGATGTTGCGGTAAAGAACAGGTCGCCCAGAGACAGTGCGCATTTAGCGTGTTGATCGTCCATAGTCAAAGCAACTTGAGTGTGCTAAGCGCCCGTCTGTTCCAGTCAAACTTTCTGAGAAACCGTGACAGTGAAGTGTCTACAGACGACTCAATGCAAAACAGCCAAGTAGTCTTAGTAGATCATGGCTGGAGAGCGAGAAAGCATTACTATCAGTGCTATGAATGTCGATGATATAGTACATGACGCCCTAAGCATAATAGAAAACGAATGTGAGGAACGCTATGCGATAACTACGCAGTCCATGTCCATAGTCCGTGCGTGGGAGTGAGAGTGAGACAAGGAGAAGGAGAAAGAAGGATCAGTCGTATATCGGTAGAGGCATTAGTATGCAAAACTTCATCAAACAACGTATCTCGGTTTCAGGAAGACTTAGGACTTACCGATCAGCATTAAACAAGAAATTGTTGGCTGCATCCTCTCCCTCCAAAAATCGAGTAGGATAGAGGACTGAATCGGAAAACAACTGTGAGATACGCAAGCCACATGTAAGGTAACCTTGCACGCCTAGGTGGCCGCGTACTTCCTCGAGCAGACGTTCCATCTCCTGGCGATCGGACTCGTCAAACGGCTCAATGCCGCGGGTTCCTCTGCGTCCGCGAGTCGTGTCCTTCTCCGTACCCGTCTGGGGCGGAGTATATGGGTCTGAGGTTGTCGAATACCCTGAGTCCGTCGGCTCACTTCCTTTCTCCCCAATGACGGGGTCGTACGCATAGTCTGCTGGATGCACAGTGTTACCGGCAGTATGCGGTTGACCAGGAGCATCCTGGTCGGCAGTTTCGGATGGTACTCGAGCGAGGGGCTCATGAGAGGAGGACTCTTTGATCTAGCGGAACGTCAGCATGAGCCACGGCCACAGCAAAGAAATAAGCTTACCGGTTGGTTCAGCCGTTCGTGATGAAGAACAAATTCCTTGTACTGAAGTGTTGACAACGTCGTCGGGGACGGCATGGAAGACCTTTCTGTGAATCTCGGTCTGACAGACGTTTCAGTGCTGATTCAATGGAAGATATGGAAGATCGTGGCCTACATTATGGACTGCACATGCCACCCACACATTCTTCCAAAACTCGTCGCACACAGGGTCCTCGAACCCGTGGGGATCCACTTCAGGAGTCGGCGTAGGTAATACCCATTGTTTCCAGCCAGGTTTGGGGGCCATCTGTCTCCGTAATGTCGCACGGGCCCCTTGAACCTGGTCTTCTTCCTCGTCAGTGTCGATTTTCACACCCTTGGCGGGTCCGTCGTCTTTCTTCCCCTTGCCTCTATATGCACTGAGAGAATGCGCTGCTTGAACGCCGACATCGTCTTCCTCTTCAGTCTTGT
>NW_024468754.1:0-2452 GCF_001632365.1 Laetiporus sulphureus 93-53
TATTCAGCGTGGCTCCAGAACACCTTTCCATTATCTGGAACTTTGTCAAGTGCATCATTCAGCACCCTACAGTGCTTTAATGCCATTCCCGTTCATTCAATTTCCTTTCCCAGAATGCCATGAACCTTGATGGTAAGGCAAGATTCTGACCATTTCGAAATGGCATGGTCCCAGAACACCTTTTCATTATGTGAAAAAGTACTGAACTTCAAATGGCATTCATATTGTAGTATGCATGCTGCTATATGTGAGCAGCTGTTTTGCTGTCCATAATGCATAATGTGTTAATTCCCAAATATGCTTTGCAGGAGAGCTACCTTAATGGTCGCTGACATCTGTTTGTCTGCATCCACTTAAGGGATCTGGATCATGCCAAGAATACAAGAAATGATGAATTCATGACCACTGGGTTGAGAGCCATCTTAGCATAATTTAAAATGATACTTGTTATACCAGGCAGATGAGAAGACCCCTCTGGCACATGCATCAATATCACCTATGTGGCTACAAAGGGAGAATTTGTGTTTTTCTGATACACTTAAAATATCTCAGAGAATCACACAGTGAAGAATTCAAATACTATGCTATTGAGCATATATTGTCTGACAATGTAATTACATCTGTCCAATTTATAATAGTCATTCCATAATAGTTGTCTCAGTCTGAGTCAACCATCACTGTATCCCATATCTGAATAAAATTAGGAGAATCTTCAACACATGTTCCTGCTGCAATTAGATATGTGTCATTATCTGTGAAGTAGAATGCCTATAAATTTCTGATAAGTTTTAAGTTGTTCATACAGTTTGAGAAATATACGCACTGAGATGGCTTGTATTGGGGCCTTTGCTATAAACCATACATAGCTTAGTAGCTTGATAATGTACAATGACTGATAAACTTACTTTTGAGTCTTAATTTCTGTAGACATCTGCCTTCTGCAGAGTTGTACAAACGCAACCGTCCATTCATTCCACCAGTTAATATCAAATTACCATGATGAAAGACAATTGGAAGTATTCTGTCTGGCTTGTCATGAGATCTGTCTATGTGTAACTGATGCAGTCCAGAGGGAATCTCATAGACATCAAATCCTGTCTGAATATTGCAAACAGCCAAACGATTATTGTCTGGTGATATTGCAATACATCCACTGTATGACCTTTAGCAAAGGATTCAAACAAAATTACATATACATACGAGAAAGGCATGTGAATCGACCAGTTGACATGAATGTCATCTTCATGTTCACCTACTTTCCAGCATCTATCTCAAAGCATCAGATTATGTTCAGTCCATAGAATATGCTGCCCACAGGATGCCATGTTGCAAGTATGACACTACAAGTTGATTATCATCTGGAGGTGAGAGCCATTGAACACCTGTTGCTTCAGCAGGCTGTCCATCACTGAATGGATCATGTTGAGGCTGTTCAAGACCACAGTATTTGCACCAAAATTTTGCTTTTAGAAAGAAACATTGTCAGGATATCACTGTATAACAACACACATAGCACTCACTTTCTTGGTCCCAACGCCAGATGTTCACATTGATACCTGATGCAGATGCCAGCAGATGCTTGTTGCATGAATCATTCGCAGGAGTGGCAGATTTCTGATCAGGGTCACTATGGAAGCCTTCGAGAGAGGCAGATCGAGCTCTGACTGCCATATTGCAAGTCGTTGATAGCGCGTCGATAGGCCCTGTATGCGCGACAAAACCAGAAGCTGTGATCATGTTCTAGAGAACCAGTGGTGAGGAGCGTGTCGTATTGATGGAACTATGATTCTTATATAGACGCACATCGGTTATTGTGAACATTGCTAGGGTGCCATCCGACGTTCCCGCAATAATGGAGTTGGAACATTTCGGCCACAGCAAACACAGAATTCCAGATTTGACAGTTATATGATATATTGCTTGACCGGAAGTTGTAGACCAAATGACCATTGCGCCGTCTTGTCCGCCGCTGGCAAGGAATTGACCATCAGCACTGAAGACTACCGCAGTGATAGCATCAACGTGTTGATGATGCAATGTCAACTTCGGTGTGTATCGCAAAGGCATTGTTCAGTGTATGAGCTTGAGAAGCCTAGACGTCGTAGTTTTCAGCTATCGGATGGCGACGTCGCTCGCACAAACGACCCACGAAACGATCAGGCCAATTCTATGAGCAAGTGGGTAGCAGTTAAATGAACGTGGCAGAGCGCGCTCAAGCGGCGCCACACTGGCATCTGCTGCATCAAAGCGACGACGGGGCGCTACATCGAGTGCCGAATCGATTGTTACTCGCTCTCGCGATCGGCGGCTACCCTGAGACGTGTTCAACAACAAAACCCGCGCAATATCCATCTTTATCTTGTTATTCCTTCGAGATAGCGGACGCTACACACTGCAAGCCAGTATCTGACTTCACAATCAGCATCGTCAACCATCGTATATTTTGACATTC
>NW_024468755.1:0-2441 GCF_001632365.1 Laetiporus sulphureus 93-53
CCTCGCGTGCGCAGTGCCCCAGTTGATGGCCTATCGCCTCCCAACACTGCCAGTTCCTCCCGCCGCGTCCTACTCGCCGTATTCCAACCCCGCCGACCCAGTCCCGCCTTCCCTTTCTGGTTCCACCATGCCACCTCCCGATCCAGCATCTCCGTCCCTCTCCAACAAGAGGCAGCGCATCGACCCCCTCCAGGACCCCAACGGCGCCCACCACCCACCGCCTGACGAACAATTCATCACAGACCATGACGCACAGGAGAGCGGCGCAGACGACGACGAGGACGAGGAGAAGCCAAAGTCGGACAAGAAGGCCGGCCGCAGGAAGATCAAGATTGAATTCATCCAGGACAAGTCTCGTCGACACATCACCTTCTCTAAGCGCAAGGCCGGCATCATGAAGAAGGTACGTCGTTGGACGTGTAGCGCGCGTCGCACCGCTCACCACGCGTCTACTAGGCCTACGAGCTCTCCACGCTCACCGGCACGCAGGTGCTCTTGCTCGTCGTCTCCGAGACCGGCCTCGTCTACACGTTCACCACCGCCAAGCTCCAGCCGCTCGTGACTCAGCCCGAGGGCAAGAACCTGATCCAGGCATGCCTCAACGCGCCGCACGGTACGCTGCCCTCATCCATGCCCGTCGGCACGCCTATCGGGCGCTCGAACCCCATGTCCATGCCCGCCCACCACCAGTCTGGCGGGCCCGCGTCCGGCCCCAACGTCCCCGGCGGGCTCGCGATCTCGGGCGGGTCGTCGGGCAAGGACGACGCGGATGCGGACCAAGACGACGACACGGACGCGGCGCCAGCGCAGGGCACGCAGGGCCAGGACCGCAACACGCGCAAGCGCCGCCGCGCATCGTCCTCCGCCGGCCAGGCCGGTCAAACGCCAACGACACCCGTCAGCGGGCGTGCCTCGCAGGGACAGGGCGCGGCCTCCGCTGCGAACGCACAGGCGTCTGCCGGCGGCGCGAACACGTCTCCTCACGCGCGCACGCAGGCGATGCCTCCGATGGGCGGAGCGCCGCCGCTGACGATCCCGACGGGCCAGCAGCAGCAGGGTATGCCGAGCGCGATGGAGCACTCGCCGCGCCAGCCGACGTCGCCCAACTACACGCACGCGAGCGCCGGGGGCGCGTATGGCGAGACGGGCATGTACGGTGCGCCGCCGGGCGCGCCGCAGGGATACGCTACCGCGCCGGGGTATGCGCCATTTGGCGGGCACGATGGGACGCAGGGAGGGGCGGCGGGCATGCAGGGACATGCGGGCTGGGGTGCGCCGCCGCAGGTGCAGCAGGGGAACTATCATGCGAGGAGATGATGGACCGAAGGTGATCACGACGATGAACACGTCTGGTCCACGGGACGCGCATGCGAAAGAACATTGGCGGTTCGCGCGCCCTGCGTTTGTCTCTATACCAAAGGCTTTTTTTCTCCCCTGCCTGCTCCTCACTCGTGAACGAAAATAGCGGTCTTGTCCGGTCTGCGTGTACATGCCCTCCCCCTTTCTCCTCGTCGGATGTGACGTGTTTTCTTGGCCCGGTTGTTTACCCGCTACTGTTATCCTCTCCATCTTCCGTCTCTACCTTGCTTTGCTCGTGTCCTGGTAGCGGCTGTTTTCTACGTGCGATCTACGAATTACGATGTGCCATGACGAAGTCTCCTCAGGTAGTTAGTGATGTGGTGTCGAGCGTCGTAGCGATAGCGTCCCCCGGTTGTCGATGTGAATGCGAAAGAATCAAGTGTATATATACGATATGTTTGCGTGGGTCGGTGTACATGGCCTGCTCAGAACAGGCGACTATTATCACAAGGACAGGTCTGCCCAAAGAAGAGAAGACGGGAGAAGTGAATACAGATGAAACGAATCGATGACGCAATACACCGCTCCGAGCGAGCTTGAGAACGGAAGCAAGCAGCGGGAGAAGAGACGCACTGGCTCGGAGAGAAATACAGTATTGCAAGGTTCTCGAGGGCGTGCACGAAGAGAAGCGTTCTGGTGCTGGTTGTGATCTTGATTCCGGAATATTGAATTGTGGCGGTGGGAAGACGAGCAAGTGATCGGAGCAATTGGTGATTGCTTGACATATAAGTGCATGACGGCGACAACAGATCCGGTTGTGACGATCGGGTTTGAGGCGAACACTTCGTCGATAGTGGGTCACATATTTGGTTCCAAGGTAGCATGAGCTAGGGCTTAGTTATGCATCCTAGTAGGTGTCGACAAGCGATCCCACGTCGTGCACGAGATCCTTCCACTGCATCCTGACAAGTTCGCTGATCCATGCTTGCGTGTATCTGCATCCGCAGGGTGTCAGTGGAGTTGGACGGTACATCTCACTGCAAGTATCACTCACCTCTATTCCTGTCATGGGTCATGGGACGTCAAGAGAAAGTGCAAACAGCGTCCACCGGAGCGCATCGCAGGTTGTAGGTTCAACATGA
>NW_024468756.1:0-2408 GCF_001632365.1 Laetiporus sulphureus 93-53
CAGGACGCATATGTGACATGTGTACAGTATATGATGTCGGTGAGCTATCTCAGTGAGATATCCTGCCATCTCACCGTATACAAAAAAAAAGATGAGGAGGAGCTACGCCTGACAGCGATGCTTCCATGGTATCTGTCTGCCTGTACGTGGGGCTGATCCATAGGATATGCGAGTATTCGATGTTGATGTGCATCCGAAAGGCAGGATCAGCCCAATATCACTAGCAGATGGATAGAAAGACGTTTTGCAAAATGGGGACAACCGTAGCACCGTAATCTAGTAGCACGCTGATATGCTCAACTGCGTTCTGACCATGAGTGGCGCTCTTAACCAATCCCTCTAACTTGGAAGGCGAACTGGGACTCATCCATCTGTGGTTCCTTTGGGCTACAGTCGTAGGAAACTTCAGATGATAATGCAGCGACGGGCGACCATGAGTCATTCAGCTGTGTTGCTTGAAACGGAGTGAACTCCTGAATACAGATCGGTGAGTGTCGGGTTCAACTATGAGGATGCCTCCGACTGAGAAACAGTCAGAAGCTGGAGTGTGGGGGTGTGTGTGTGGAATGCGATCGGCAACTCCTGTGCTCGCGAACAGTGATATCTGAGGGCCTGGGCTGGGTCACGAGGACTTGCTATTTCTGGACGAAGCTGGTCAAGTGTCAACGATGAAGCCCTAACTGCCTTCGAACTGGGTCAAGCACCAATGATGAATCCCTAATAGCTTCCGAACTAGCTCAGGTGCCAACAATGAAGCCCTGAGCGCTTCTGACTAAAACGAGCGCTGACGATGAACTCCTGGGCGCTAGCGAGGCTACAGGGTCCAACGGGAACGGAATCCTGGTTTGAAACTCGTGACTGGTGGCGTGAGAGCGAAATGCAAAGGCATGAGACACGAAAATGCAATAACGTGACTCGTCTGGCTGAAACCCGAGTTGAGCTAGAGGCCACTGCTGAGAGTGCTGCCCCTCTTAGTGTTGAGAATCTCAGAGATGTAGAATGTGATTGCAATAGATGTAGACGTAGTCGGGCACGATGCCCTAGCATAGACAAGAAGAGAACTGAGCACTGCTCCATGGGGAAACTCCATGTAAAACTTCTTTTTTAGTCTTATGTACAGTGTAGATTATATAGTGGGTCGGAAATGAGCCAGCTAAGTCGCTGAAATATGTTTTCGATCCTACATTGTGTTTCTGATCCATTGAAACATGTCACAAAGCTCGCTCCTGCCCCCTCTTCATATTATACAGTCGGGGAACTGGAGGTCCAGCCCTGCCAGGGTCCATCGGTCCGCTATTCTGTCTTCCATTCGGTTAGCGCACTTGCTCATTTCCGAGTTGCCTAACTGATCGTGTTCCGCTCTCGTGCTGCACCTCGTAATCGGCTATGCTTCCTCGTGGCTCGCTTGTCATTTTCGTGCCTCATGTTCACCTTCTGACCCCTTTACGTGGTTCCATGTTCTCAGGCTGTCGGTAAAGTCTTCTTCACCCACTCTGGACTGTTCTGGCTCGGGGTTTGTTTTTTCAGATTGCAGCGACTCGTTATCTGATTGTGCGATAGTCGGCCGCATTTTCTGGTGTTTTTCGATCGCAGAATATCTCAGTGCATATCAATGCCACACAGGACTAGCATTTTGCCCCTGTTTGCACCACCATGCTGGTGGCAATGTATGACCTATAATATATGATACATGAGCACCCCACTTACCCCAAACTGTTCACTTTCGAGAGATCTTATGACGTTGAGAGCAACGATCAGATTAGTGTGAAGTTGAACAACGGTATGATAGTGAACGCTGCAGCTCGGAAGCGCCACAGATCTATTCGCGGTGCATTCCGAACGTCCCAGCATGATTTCCTATGATTTCTAACCTTCAATCCACTGTTTCGACCTATTCTCTGGTGATGCTAAGGGCTCCATAGTGGCGGAAACCTTTCTTACTTCACTTGTAAATGCTATGCTGCGATATCACTTACGGGACATTCTTCTACAAAGAGAGATGCACGAAACTACAGCCTCTGATGACTAGTAAAATGGGAACAGATGGGAACAGATGGCATAGCTAAGATGCGAGCAGATGTCATACAAATACAGCACGTAAAGAAAATGAGACCAACATGAATTCGTCTACCTTCACGGTTGGCCAGCAGGACCTGGATTGTCCTGCTGAGCCTGGGCGGGGCCACCAGGCACGACGAGCGCAGCTACAGCCTGTAGCTGAACAAGAACGGCGGGCGCGATCTGCGCAGCATAGACAGGATCTGCAGGCGCGACGAGCGCCGCCACGACCTGTAGTGCGACCAAGATGGCGGGCGTGATCTGCCCATCCTGGGTGGGGTTCGCAGGCACCGCGGGTGCAGCGGGCGCACCGGGGGCGTGGGGAGCGTCGAGGATGGGGAACGCGATCT
>NW_024468757.1:0-2406 GCF_001632365.1 Laetiporus sulphureus 93-53
TCCTTATTTTAGTATTTGTGCAGGTCACTGGACGCTGGCTAGCATCTTGCAGCCATTTCCTTGCCTTTTGGCAGGATCTATGATGCGCCGTGACATTTGAATGAAACTGCATGCACCCCCCTGGCTTCCTGCTGGCTGGGTGATTTTTTGGTCCTAAACATGACCACCATAAAAACTGTTTAATTTTTGAGTCAAGCGAAGAAGATCTACAGTTATTCGCTTGTACGTTTTCAGCCCAAGAAACTCCAGGTGTGGGGCGCAACTTTTTTGACACATCCATATCAACTCTACCGCTGTCAGCCTACCTCAAGACTTGGTAGCAGGCACCTTCTGCATAAGCCGCTCCCTCACTAAAGACAGCGCAGCATTTTACCTTGATATGGAGTCATGGCCCCCCACACACATTCAGTTCACAAGGGCAACTATTCACAGCCAGCCACATAGACAAGCAGGCTGGTTCCAGCGTCCGCAATGACATTAAACTATTACTTTCATGATAGACCATCACCTCCACAGCGTAACATTGGGTCTCATCACTATATAGCGTCCGCAATGACATTAAACTATTATTTACATATATATATCATTTGTATATAGGATTAGTCACCTATAGATATATAAATATTTTAGATATCTAGGACGCTACACCAAACCAATCACTGAATCTGCAAACAGCATTGACATAGTGATTGTCCATGACTACATACATAAGATCTCCAAGAGCACGGTGGCATTTGACCATAAACTGCTGGCGGAAATAGATCTTTACTTAGTCTTAGCAGTCTAAATTAGATAGTCCAATTTTTAGGGAGTTATTTTGGCACACACAATGGGATATTGGGAATCCTTTTACCCAGAAGTGGTCTCAGAATTACTACATATTGCGCAAAATTAGTAATTTTTTCGCTATGGGATGCCTGCACTACCTATTCCCCACAACAAGTGCTAAGGCTTTTCTTTCCCACCCACCCTCCCTTCTCTTTTTGTGCCCCCCAGTCTTGTTTATTTTAGTAACCCGCTTATGCCGCGCCGGTCCCGGGAGGGACCTGGCAAGGGGGAGGTAATATAGGGGATAACTGAAGGTTAATCACCTTTGATGTGCGCGTGTGCAATGGACATGCAACTAACTGGCTGTCATGGCCATACAACAATGCCTGGAAAGCCAAAGGCACAGACAAGCCAAAGGCACAGACAAGCCGAAGAGCTGACAGGCACATCAACAGCAATTGCACAGCATAACCCGATGCAGTATCCAAAGGATAACACCAGCGAGGTGTTATGGATAATCCGCCAGATGGAACATCAAGGATTATATTTCCTTCCAATTCGCAGAGCGACATTTTTCAAACTTTTTGCCTACAATGCCACCTAATGGAGCAAATGAGAGACCATTGCTACCTATGAGACAGAGCGTTGGGGAACGCCACTCACTTCAAATGGCAGTCATTCTATATAAAATCCTAAAAGAAATAGGCAACCTTTTGGGTACAAGACACAACATTTTGGAACAGCCCTCTGACCAAGGGCATTCCATTATCTGGCAGCTTTGAGCGCCACCATTGACCTGGGCATGTCAGAGAAACTGCGCCATCTATTCAACTGTTGGGCACCATGGAGTACAATGCGCGTTCAGGACGCGCACAGATGCTGCCACCCACATATGACGTCATTCAAGATCACGATCGATCAAAAAAGTCAATCTCAAACTCAATCAAAGATTGGATCTCGATCATGATCGATCGAGGAAGACGTCACACTTTCATTTACTCGGGCACACAACTTGGCGCACCACGTGACTTATCACACGCCATCTGATTATGTAATAAAGAACATATACTGGTCAAGATTCGAACGTTGTACTTCACTGCCTCCATGGCATAGTGGAAGCAGCATGGGGGCCCCAAAGGGCGACCGAACCAGCGACAAAGTTCGACTCCAGATGAAGACCAGGATTCCGGACGAAGTTCTGATGGGCCAGGCCGCGGCGGGGCCTTAAACGTCCTCTTTTGTTGCATAAATCAATTTTTTGCCCGTGAGACCGTAGCACGTCATTAAACTGCTCAATTTTTGGCAGCTTTGAGCGCCATATACAGTATGACCAAATGTATGTCTTTAAACTGCAAGCCTTTTGCACATCATCTTGGGCAACAGCAGCCAATAGCACTGCCTGCGATGTCAGACATCTAGGACCAAGAGCTGTTAGCCACACAAGTGCACCAGGTACCTGGGCATGTCTATAAACTGCACCATTATTTTGCTGCACCACAGCATTTGTCAAATGTGTCACCATCTAGACTATCATCTCCATTATGCTTCCTCAGAGTGGAAGCCTTGAGAGGAGGGTAGTGTCACAGTATTTGACACGACAATATTATTTTCGCATCACAAGTCCCTTATCTGGCAATT
>NW_024468758.1:0-2385 GCF_001632365.1 Laetiporus sulphureus 93-53
CCAATATGAAGGTTGGCACTCGAATAACCACTTGTAATTGCCAGATAAGGGACTTGTGATGCGAAAATAATATTGTCGTGTCAAATACTGTGACAGATAGCATCGTACGACTTCGTAGATTAATGCTATTGGCTTATCTCAAGATAGCTCACAGGTAACACCGAGCTTCACCTATCTTTAGAATGTGTGCTGAGTCACCGTTCACATGGATCCACTGTAGGCATGTCCATGGTCCCGGTAGACAGTGTATCAGGGGTCTGACCCTGCTTGTATATATACTGGGCTCGTCTGGGTTTACACTCCCAGACTTATCTACCTTCATCAATACTCGATACACTTGACTGCTACTGCGACTTCCCCTACAAGTCCAGTACGCCTCTTATAGTCTGCAACATCCACCACTTCGACTTAGTCATCTAAGCAAGTAAGACTTCAGACTTCGCCTCGTATTTGGGTCTTCGTGACAGTGTAGTATGATCATTCAGATGTGACTGTATGCTACATTCGTGCCATGCAGCTCACAATGGCAGTCTGCAGCATCCTCCTTGCTCCCGACACTCGCTGAGCCTGGGCTGCCCACTATGAGCAGGGGGCCTTGACCTTGATCACGATGAACGGAAGCATTCCGGGCACGTTCTCTTGACACTAACGATGCGACAGTCGAGCGTGCATGACTGTGACACGCGCACATGTCTTATGCGTGCTCTTAGCAAGTGACGAGAACCTCGATGAGTCTCAACGGTGGGGGGAAAGCTGATATGTCGAAAGTGTGGCACAGTTAAGAGAGTACGAGATGGCCGCATCATATTTTGCAGGCTCGTGCAAGGTCATTATTGAGAACAGCGGTTGCTCACCTGGTTGAATTTTTCTGCCATGTGGACTTTGCGACATCAAATGACCTCTCTCGCACAGGGGAGACAATCCCGCAGCAGATGATGCATTGGAGGTCTGGCATCTGGAAAGGGGAAAACATGATTGTAACAAATTCAAGTGATCAAGAGCATGGCATAGCTCCACGTTGCGAAAACGGACCATCACGTATTCAGTTCTGAAGCTCACCACAAAAGAGGCTTGACTCACTGGTCCAATCACTGGTCCAATCACTTGGATAATCGAGTATACTTCAGCTTATGCATGTAATACAATTGTGAAAAGCACAAGCATAAATGAGGATGCTCGTGCGGACGGAGGGGTGTGAGGGAGGGGTGGCCCCTTACCTACGCCCGCCCTACCCAATAACTTAATATCGCCTGTTGTCGCTTCCTCAGAAAAGGCGATTTTATAGGTCTGCCTAGGGGAGACAAAAACCTAGTCTCGTTCCCAGACCTTCTGTACCGATGCTTGCGCTTCGTTTTTTCGATCTCCGATCGGCTGTTTTCGTGAGGTACAGAAGGTCTGGGAACGAGACTAGGAAACCGCGTCATCGAGGTCAATGTCGGGTGAAAGTGGCGGTCCGTCTCTCACGACGCGTCCGTTGCATTCGGCCACAGCAACGTGTCTTGCGACCATGGCTTCCAAGGGAGAGCTTCCAACCAGTCTCCTTGACGTCAAAGCTTGGGATGATGTGGATGCTGGTTTTCCTATGAACAATAAGGCTGCCCGCAGCGCTCGGTTCTACATCAGCTCTGCTCTTCGTCTCCTCCTGGCTCTTTGCTGCTTGCTAGTGCTCAGTCTCAAGTATCGTCTCGGTGTGTTCACATCTGCAGGTGATGATACGCCTTCTCTGTTATGGTACGATATGAACAAATCGACCGGTGTCTGCCCGCAAACCGCACCCATTGTCAATGCGGAGCACTTCGACTTGCTCTCAGAGCTGGAGCAAGAGTATGCTATCAAGCAGTTCCGCGAGTATGCAATCGAATCTCTCAGCGGCGCTGTTAGGATCCCGTGCGTCATTCCTCAGCTACAACCATCCAATGTGAACATATCGGCTTGCGTAGAACGGAGATGTACGATGACATTGACCCCCCTGGTCAAGACCCTCGCTGGGATATATTCGGTCAGATGCACGAGTATTTGGAGGGGAGATTCCCGCTTGTGTGCGCAGGCTCGGGTTTGAATGTTATGACTGAGCGCTGACTGTTTCAACAAGTCATACGAAGTTGCGCCGGACCAAACTGAACCTCTATGCGCTCGTGTTTCACTGGCAGGGCTCGAATGACACACTCAAACCCATGCTGTTGACGGCTCACCAAGGTGGGTCATATTCAGAGTCACTGGACGTGTCTTGTTTACCTTGCTTGGAGATGTCGTCCCGGTCGAACAGCTTACCTTGGACCAGTGGATCAATCCTCCTTTCTCGGGCTACTATGACGGTACAACGCCTTTGCTTGCTATCAGTAATGCTCAGGTTCATGTTTGTTCAAGGTGAATGGATCTGGGGTA
>NW_024468759.1:0-2384 GCF_001632365.1 Laetiporus sulphureus 93-53
CCGAGAACAGAGATTCGCGGCGATATCAGATGGGAAACGGATTCCGGATATCTCGCCGGAGATCCGGGTATTATAGAGTTTATGCAGCCTGAATTGAGAGCAAAGCTGCTCCGCTGGGCTGATACGTGCATGAGGATCTGAGCGGTAGAGTTTATCGGCCATTGAATGGGATGACCAGAGCATAAATGCGTTCAAACGGAATACGCACGAACTCGGGCACGCTTGTCAGATCCCTGAATCTCACTAACTCGACTCCGTACGCACAACTCCACGAGCAGGACGTCCTGACATATACTCAGCATTGAAGATGTAATTTGCGTCGCTGACATACCTGAAGAGGCTTCGAAGGTCTCGAAGACTCCTTCATTACGTCAGTCACAATTCTTCCTCTGCATCATCTATGGTCAAAAACGACTTCATGCTATCAAAATCCATCCATATCCTCTCCATCCTCCGGTCTGAAAAGCTCGGGAACGGTTCGTTGAATGCATCGCCTGCAAGGGTGCCGGAGGCAGATGACAGGGGGATGAGCCCTTCACGGTGGCACTCTTAGATACCGATGGTGTGATGGCATGTAGCGTGGGAGAAGCGAGGGCGAACGCAGACATTGACAACAGCTCATCGATCGAGTTTCAGGTAGTTGTGAAAGAATGGATAAAACGACTCGAGGAACACCATCCCGCGCGATGTGTGCAAGCAGTCGAACGTTGGCCTCGTAGAAGGGTCAACCATGATCATTTGCTTGATGAGATTCTACAACGTCTTCTCAGAAACCTGCCCACGTAGTCGCGATTGGGAAAGGACGTACTCGCACATCCTCGTCCTCGATAGCACTCAATTGCGCATCAACATTCAACTCTCCTTCACGATATTTGAATAGCTGGATCAGCGTAAAGAGCGCCGCACCTTCAGAAATAACTCAGCAACAACACATCCGGCGCTGAAGCAGTCCATCGCTTCCGTCACTGTTCCGTCCCGCCTGCCTTCGCCATCGTCTGTAGCGGGCCGAGACTTCTTTGCGCTGATATCGGGGTTATCGGCGGCAGTGGAGAATCGTTCAGGTGCGAAGTAGAACGTCCGGCGACCGGAGGTGTCGAAAACGAACGAGAAGTCCGACGAGTCATCGAGAGGCAAAAAGTCGGCTTGTAGAAGACAAAGTCGGACAGGTGGACCAGTTCCATGATGTTACAAGGATGTTCTCTGACTTGATGTCCCCATGCGAGACCTTCCGGTTGCGTGCGTCGCGGAGAGCGTCCAGTAGCTGGATAGGAATGGGCGAGTGCTGGAATCCAATAATATATGAAGACGTGAGCATCAATCAAGTGTATGTCAATGCACCTGATCTGGTCATACCGACTGCTCGCAATCCACTGTCGGATACCGTACCCAGCCTTGTCCATCTCCACGAATGCCTGGTAATTGTAGACATTCAGTATGTCCACCAGCGCCTCTCGCTCAACTACGAAGCATCATGAACGTTTAGCGACCGTCATCACATCTACGTACCTCTCAACTTTCGCTGTTGCTTCCTCAAACTCAAGCCAGCATCCGGCTTGACGAAGATCTTGATCACCAGATAACCGTTTCGATACCGACACGATACCGACACTTCACCGTTTTCGCAGAGCCCATACTAATAGCAGACGTGGAAGATGAACATTCCATAACTCCCGGTCAGGCCCATCTTTCCTCGTATACGATGTCTGCTCCCCTTTCGGCTACGAAGGAATCAAGCGCATCGGTCGTGCGGGTGAGCGATTGAGCATTTCCCATGGTCGACGAGCATGAAGACTGAATCGCATTTGGGCAGTTCGCGGTGCCACTCAGGTTCAGATCTCAGATGTCAGAAAGAGTACGGCGAGACCACAGGACGTAGAGTGGGGTCAGAGTCGCATGCAGAACGACCGTTCGTGACTTCACTCAGGTTCAGGTCATACAAAACAATATCAGCGTAAAGAATGCACACGAAGAGAGTAAGACCAACGCAAGGTGGGATCCATCGCCATGTCGGTGTGCTGCCAGCGGAGAGGAACATTGATGTACAGTCATGGTTGGGGGTCATGGGGGGCCGACGTTTCAGCGCTCAGCAAGCGCCGAGCGCCGAATGGTGGAAAGCCGTGGGCGCACGCGCATTGCAGGCGCTCAGGGGGCATATAGTCCATGGATTTTGAACCGCAACCACCATCTCCTTCCGTTAGCGCTGGGGGCTCGTCCCCCTAGTCTCCCGTGGGCAGACGAGACAATTCCTTCAAACCTCCGCGGGAATGCTCTGGATATCCTTGTCTGACATCTGCTTTTCTATTGGAGGTCCTTGTTGGGGGGTCGGCAAAACTTGAACTCCGACCTCACGTGCAAATACAAACAAGACACAACTTTGTGTTTGA
>NW_024468760.1:0-2371 GCF_001632365.1 Laetiporus sulphureus 93-53
TGCTAAGCTTGGTCTTGCATCCTACCATGCAGAGATGGTTCAAGGTGATCCAGTGATGAACAATGTGCTAAAAGCTGACATTGTGGATGCATGGTGAAAGGGCAAAGAACCTGGGCACCGCTGGCTGTGTTGCACTTAGGCATTTGGAGCAGGGGTGGATTATGCACTTGTCAGGGTGGTGGTACATGTTGATCCATGCGCTGCCATGTTCTACCTGCAAGAAAGTGGATGGGGAGGTCATGATGGGGATCCATATTTTTCATACATGCTTTGGCAGAAGAAACCGTTTCTGGCAGACCCCAAACTTGACCCTCACGTCGGTGTTCTCCCCATGTTGGAATTTCTTACTACCAGAAGCTGTAGGTGAGTGGCGTGATATGACATTAAATCCCCATGTTCATTCTTGCTATGCGATGAATGCGGAGAGGTGTGATAATTGTAACAAGATGTCTGAGGTAGGACATCTTTTGTGTTAGTCCATTGTTTCTGCTAACAAATGCCTCACAGTTTCAGGATGTCCACATACTTCAAGAACTCACTTACCAGGCAGAACTAGAGCAAGTTGAACCCATATCACTTGCCATGACTCCATTGAGCGCCAGGGAACTGTTGAAGGCTCAAGCACAGCAGAGGGAGCAGAAGCTTCTGAAGATTGTGAAAATACTGGAGCAGATAGTCTCCATCGGATGCATCTCATATTACTTTATGGGGTGGCACTGCCAGGAAGCACACTCTCATGACAATCACAATGATATTGAACAGCTGCTTCCTCTAATTCGGAAGAAACAATTAGGACGGCAGCTATATTGGCCGTTTTGTTGTAAATGCTGGATCCTCTATCGATATCTGTGCAACCATCCTCCTCATCCTCGAGATCAACCTCTAGACTCTGATCACTGTCCTGATCATCCCGTGCCAGATATGATTCCTCTCCTGGTTCTCAAAATTTACATGTATGGAACACGAAAGCACGATTTCCCATCTTGTCCCAAATTCATGAACGTCTTGGGTTGGGACCTATTCGGAAGAATTGGAGAATGTTGGACAACTTCACAGCATGGCTCGAACAATCACGGCCTACTGCTAATTTGATACCTAATCATTTGGACTTTATTCTCACATTTTATGAGCTTTACATCGACAAAGGAGTTCATTAGACAAGCGTATAATTTAATTTTAAAGATAAAGACTTTTCTGGAGCATGTAGACCTCACTCTGAGCAAGGATTTCAGTGTCCATTAGTGATGCCAATGTATGTGATCTCATGTGGAAAGCATGTCTCGAGCTCACCCTGCATTAACTGACGCGTCAGTAAATATACCTTTTCCTTTCTCATTCAATTTGTGGATTCTTTTTGGTCGAATGTTTAGTTGTAAATGATGTGCAGAAAACTATCCTGAGACTGCTTGTTGGAATGGTGTCATAAATTCATTGAATAATCCAGCTTAATTTTGCTGACTCATCACATAATGTCATAAAGCCATTGCATAATCCTGCTTATTCAGATGACTCATGTCATCCTCTTTGAGATTTCAATGTGTTTTAACGGTCTATTTATGTGGCTCAAAATGAGGAAATCAAGTCCAATGAATGATTAATGCATGAAAATGACATGGGAGCAGAGTTTTTCGCTTCTTTGGTATGCTGCATATGGATACTGACATGTCAGTAAACGGTAACATCCTTGAAATTGTATCGGTGCGGTGACTGTCAGGTATATTATCTCTCTCATGTATTCTTGAGACAACATCAAAGGATTTATGCACAGGTTGGACCTACAATGTTTAGGAATGCTGATTTTGCCCCCATCAGATAAATAATAATGCGTCAGAAACTATTTCCATCGATCAGATGGGGTCAGTGAAACTGCTGTAATGCTTCGTTATAATATGGTGTACTTCAATATTGTCATTTATCTGCATTCAACCGGTGTAAATGCACTATTGGTGAACTCAATATATATACTGATGCGTCAGTAACAGTCTCCATTGTTGAAATAGCATCAATACTCTGCTTTTCACATCCATTTTTAATTTTATGTTGACATTAACATCATACATTCTGAGGCAAAATACTCCACACGTGTGAATTCCACTTGCGGACCTAACTAATACTACATCTCTATGATGCAAGACTTTCCCACTGTCGAAAGACCGAGCCATTGGAATGAATACTGACACATCATAAATTGTCGTAATTTGGGAGGCATCACCTCAGGAAGCTTTGCTATGTCTGTATGAGTTTATCAAGTTGGATGCACTCATTGTATATATTTTCATGGCCATTGTACATTTGACCATATTTCAGCATTCTCTGATTGATTCTGGTGGCCATCCATCACATAGCTGACTGCTTTAAAATATTTAAATGT
>NW_024468761.1:0-2366 GCF_001632365.1 Laetiporus sulphureus 93-53
TGCAGGGGCGTGAATGGCATCGCCGTGTACTTGACAGAATGAACGTGTTCACAAAGATTGATGTCGCTGCTCACGTTCGAGGGTCGACAGGGTGGAGTTCAGCCAGCTGTAGAACTCGCGACGAAGATGTTGGGTCTGGTGCGAGCTGGCGTAAGTGCTCTCGAGAATCTTGTTGTGGATATGGCTTAAGTTCCCTTTTTAAACCTTGATCGCTGTTCGCATTGAGGAACTTGCCCGTTCGTGTCCATGAAGTTGTATAGACATGTTAGCAATCTAATGCACCTACCCACACTGATGAAGAAGGTACTTGCTCGGATGCACTCATAGCAACCATATTGATCCTGTAGGGAAGCACACAGATTGGGCAAGTTTCTGATGAGCGATGATAAATGATGAGATGCACAGGAGATGTGTACCGTTGAGCAGGTGGCATATAGCTGAACGTGCACATGTGATCATGTCGGGGCAGGTGGCAGTGATCGACACGCTTTGGACGTGACAATTGCCTTGCATGTACCATCACCGAGAGCTCCTGGTATGTTTCTGTGCCTCTGCTTCATTTTACCTCGCTCTTGATGAAATATGCCAACACTTATCTTGCAACTGCTCTGGGTGTGCTCCACTATGGCTAGGCACCATCTCTTGAAGGCTAGAGGGCGCGTAAAGAATATTGAGTGCTGTTGGTATATTCAGGTGGGTGCAAGTCATTTCACAGCAGCAAGGTGCAGAGGGATGGTGGCACCGGAGAAGAGAGACTGTAAGGAGCAGGGGGGAATGGCAGCACAATGAGGGGAAGGGGAACACATGGAACTTCAAGTCCCTCCTCACAGTTTTTGTGAATTTCTAGGCAGAGATCAACCCCGTCCAACTTGAAAATTAAGACTCAGAATATTGATGTTCTGCAGAACTCCTGTTACCCAGTGTCACATATCCTGCGCCCGGAGAGTGACACCCGGCTGCGGGTCTCAGTCAGCTGTGCAACCCGGCACAGAGTTCATCTCTTCCTTCCAACCGAGTGTTATCCGAACCTTCCTATTCGTCTCATGCCCACATAACTGCCATGCCGGCCTAGCTGGCCGAGTTCACCGATCACGTCTAGCACACGGTCTGTGGTGTCAGGAGACCACGATGCATCGTCTAGATGCACTTCATGCTACGCGAAGTCAATTTTGCAACCACTTCGATTGTTGATGACCGGAATTTGTATCAAATATTTACGTAAGTTCTCACGCATTGTTCATAACATCAACATGCATCGATGTTCGCGTTGGCCGACAGGTGGTCTATGCACAATGCAATGTATAAAACGAGGTTCATATTCATAGGTGAAAGAACATGTATCGAGACACAGGCATTCAAAGTCACTCGAACATGAAGGAGGAAATACCTTCGGCATACCTCCGACTCTGCCAAATGTCGACGTGAAAAGATGCACAGGGTTGAGATTCCCCGAGAGTCTGGCCCTGTGCGCATTCTTCTCAATGAATGACACGCTGACTATCGAGCGATCAGCGCATCGCACCGCGGTAGGTCTTTTCTCGAAGGACTGTTCATTCTTGACTCGCGAGGTTCGCGTGTGAGCAAACGCCATATGGCTGTAAGTGCCAAACCCTGTGTACCCATTGCGTTCCGCTAGTGTCACAACCCTGACTCACCTACGATAGCAGACGCAGGTCGTGCTCATGCGTACGACGCACACGAATGCCGCGCCGTGGCCATGGCATGCTCGGGCTGCGGACGCGACTGCAGCATGCCAGCGACTGATACGAACGTCTTCCACCCCATGCCGCAACGCGACCGTCTACGAGCCTCGATGGTCGCATTCTGTACTAGACGCGATATGCGGGCATGAAACGTGGCACCCGACTTGATGTGAGAGATCGTGTGCGGGTTGAGGTTCCTCCGGGAGCCTGGCCCTGAGCACGCTCTTCTTTTCGATGATGGGCTGACTGTCTGATGATCAACGCACTGCAATAGGTCTCTTCTGGACCTCGAAGAAGTGTCGCAATAAGCGGAAGTGACCTATTCATCGTTCACGTGGACATCGATGCGCGTGCGGGTGTCATACAGCTGTGAGCGCCAGAACCCGCGGTGTCCATCGTTCTCCACTCATGTCGCAGCCCGAACTCATCTACGAGAGTCGAGAATGGACGCAGGTCGCGTCCGTGTGCACGACGTCCACGGATGCCGCGCTGCCGCGTTCTCTAGTGTATGTAACGCGCGAGAAAGAACGGGCACTCACCTCGACACGGGAGGCTGCGTACGGATGAAAGTTTCCTGGGAGCCTGACCCCGCATGCTCTTCCGCTCTACAAGGGTGCCGACTGTCGAGCGATCAGTGCAGCGCACCGCGGCAGGTCTCTTCTG
>NW_024468762.1:0-2353 GCF_001632365.1 Laetiporus sulphureus 93-53
TTCAAGCCATTGGACTACATCATGAGTTGTTACTCTCAGCTGCATACTATTTGTATGGATAATGCAAGCAATTGTGATACTACGACAGCTGAGCTGAAACCCTGGTAGATAGTTTTCGTGGAACAGTATCACGTACGCGATGTTTCCCTCACACTGTCAACCTTATAGCGAAGGTATTTTCATCATCAATTGTAATGTTTTGCACTATGCTGACTAGTGTTTCAGGCTTTTATATCATTTTTCTTTGCACAGCTGAAGAAGAAGAAGGTTGTCAAGATTGCAACAGGCTCCAAGCGAAAGCATGCAGGCTCTACTTCTGCAGTTGGGGTCGAGGAGATCACTGTTATAGATGGCGATGTGCTTGAAGCGACTAATGATGCCATAGATGATGAGGCTGGTGACATTTTCATAGTTGATGAAGCCAAACTCACCCATGACAAAGCTGCCATTAGGTCAGTGCATGCACAGGCACTTCAAATTGCTCATGAGAAGTTCAGCATCTCCGTGATGCCGAAGGAGGAAGCCAGCACACTATGTCTTTTTGCGAAGGTGAGTTGTCAGCAGCTACGTTGGTGAGGTCATCTGATTTCTTTTTTTGTTTATACAGGTCACTGGATTGGCTCATTGACTTCATGAAAGCCCTACACTACAGGAAAAGTTCGAGCGATTGGTGGAAGCACAGCCAGAACTTGAAGGAGACAAGAAGTCACTTGACCGTCGTGTACTGACTCGCTGGAACAGCGATTTTGCGTGCCTTGCTGTGCATATCCACTTTGAGACGCCAGTGAAACAGCTTATGAGTGATGATAAGAACAGCCTGCAAGCTTACACATTAGGCAAGGACCAGTGGGAGTTGGCTTACCAGTTGGCACCCGTCTTGGAGGCGAGTATTCCACATGTTTGATTTTGATTGCTTTATCTGATATACAGCAGATATTCCAAGATATTACCGACCTTTTCTCGCAAGTGGAAGTACCTCTGGTGCACCAGACTGTGCCAATGCTAGAGCGACTTGAGCATCAACTCAAGGCGATATTCACTGATAAAGATGGTGAACTGCCGAGTATTATCCGCATCGCTGCAAAAGCCAGTCTTCTCGTTGTTGGTAAGTACTATGCATTAACAGATGATACAGATGTGTATCGTATTGCTATCGGTATGTCAAGTCATCGAAATGGCATTGTAAAGACTATAATACATTAACTTCCGGCTTAGCTATGTGTCCTGACAAGAAGTTGGAGTGGTTCAAGAAGAACCCTGACTGGTGGCTGGAAGATCACGCTGAGGCTGAACGAGTCTTGCGTAATCACTGGAAAGAGTTGTGTCAAGGACAAAGTTCTCCATGTGCACCGGCAGTTGCACCATGCACAAAGGCGAGTACATAATACTATGCTACAGGCAGTTATGTTGAATTGGCACACTTAGACGAAAAGCAAATGGGCACGTACATTCCATGATGATGATGCACTAACAAGCAGCCATCCGTTTGATAGCATAGATGCATATCTGGAGGCCCCAATCGTGTCTAGTCAGGATATCAAGCAGGCAGACAGCATATTAGCTTATTGGTCACAAGCCTCTCAGTTGCGCTCGTGGCTTGCTCACATGGCACTTGACTATCTTAGTGCACCAGGTAGGTCGTTATCTGTTTGCTATTACTGCGAAGCTGACGGTAGCTCTTTTATCATTACAGCATCCTCTGTTGATGCCGAAAGGGTCGGACACCTTGCTGTGAGCCACCTCCAGCATCAGGTATCATCTCAGACGTTCAAGGCTCAGATGGCTGTGGGGTCATGGGTGGGAACTCCTCTATTGCCAGATATGAAGGCTTGCGCAAGCTTGCTTGATGTCATAGATGACTCAACGGCAGCTGCGAAGGGCAAAGCACGGGAGGTGATTCATCTGTAGTAATGTACAAAACATTTCTTGTAATCGACAAACTCGTACTATCAAGCAGTAGTACCCGTGGGTTATCCGCGGGTACCTGTTGTTTACCCACAGATTAACCCGGGTGTAGATAGTATGGGTATGGGTTGGGTATGGGCATATGTCCCATAGGCTCATGTACCCGCAGGCAGCACCCGGATATGACCCGGATTAACCCATGTCACTCCCTACACTGTGTCTCACATATTAGTTGCATATCAGTACAAGGAACGTGACAGGGGACTCTGCAACCTCCTCGACGGGATGTTGTTACTCGATGAGTCCATCTCGCCCTCACGCACCATGGCCACATGCAACCCAATCGGCATCACTATTTTCTACCAAGGCTGGGGTTCCAAACACCTCGAGGCAATCTGGTTCACATCTGAACTCAAGGCGAGTGTGACCACATCATCTCCTTCCCTTC
>NW_024468763.1:0-2344 GCF_001632365.1 Laetiporus sulphureus 93-53
AATGACAATGACAATGAGAAGAGTCTTGTATGACACAGAAATGGAATCACATGTAAGGAAAAGTGATGACGACAGGATGGAGTGCAAATGCCGTCATGAAACACGTCAGTGGCACGTCAAAATGTCACGTCAAGATGTCACGTGACTGTGCAGCGCATATAGTCAGATAATCTCGCACACAACAGATCACTCTAACCCTGCCCCCCCCTTTGTACATCAATTCAAGCAATCCTTAATCATCTATACACAATGTCTGAAGAGATTGTCACTGTAAAAGTCTCGAATGATGATGTAGAGAAGGCGTACGAGTCAATTCTGCCTCTCAATGATGAAACCTCTCTAGTCGAATATTGGAGGAAGAAATGAAATGGTGAACTGGAAGGGTGATCCTTTCAGAGCCTCTCACCATAGACTGAACTGACATAATTAACAGCCATACTGAGAAGTGCTTCATACGGGGAAACACTGTCTACAGTAAAGTTAACAAAATTGACGAGTGCGACAATATTAACTTGATGGATGCAATACCCAGAAAGGACAACCCTCATCAGTTCCAATGGGTTCAAACCATTAAAAAGGGGGAGAAGTTACCATCATCATGAGAACTGTTGGATGAGAGTGACTTTTACGATAGTAGGAACAACGGTAAACGTTCTGCCAGATTAGTTCTGATTCAACACACTAAATAAGTGGAATAAATAGTTACCTGCAGCTCTAGCACTACAGAGGCACAGGATAGTGGTGACGACTCATGCGATGCTGAGCTAGGAGTAACCTTAATAAAAGGCAAGATAGCCAGCCCTGGAAGCATGTCGAATGCCCGAGTTAGGGATTTCAAGAGTGTCCCACTTCATGGGGACAATATTTGCAATGAAGCTAGCGATAAGGTGTCAAACCTCCCCAAGAAATGCATGAAAAAAACCTCGATGAGTGAGTCGCCAACCTAAAATATTACATCTAAACTTTCCACAGAAAAAGAGAACATCTGAAAATGACAAACCATCTACACGTAGCCAAAAGAAGAAGAGAATATCCGTACAGCTGTCGTCTGATGATGACTGAGAGCCATTAGAATAGGCCCATACATGAGATTACAACTTTTCTGTGCTTCGAGTCATATCTTGGTAGCATATACCTTGGAACGGAATGTATAAGCAGTGTGAATGTGAAATAAACACGTGAACAAGGAGAAAGTGCGACTTGAGTGAAGGAAAATCCAACAGTCAAAAACATCGTCTTACTGACATGTCATAAAAGCAATATATTGCAGCATTGCAAATTGACGAGTGTAGCCAGGATGAATCCGAAATTAAAAAAATAGCATAGAGACTGTGAGGAATGATTTTCAAAAAGACAGGACAGATAAAATACGACTATGTCAAAAAATTATACTCTTTCTGATATGTCAGAAAATAAAACATCCAGAACCAGAATTGTTCACATAAAGATAGCAACACGTATGACCAATGGCACTTAACTCACATAGACAGTGATAAATATCATTTATATAGATCATGCCTGCACACGGTGGGTCAACCCTTGAACGAAGTTTTCCATATTGTATGACATGTCAGTAATTACCAAAATTTGAACGCAAAATCATCACACACACATTGAGGACCATATAATGCCCTGTGCATTACAAAAACCACGGAAGACACGTTCTGGAATGAAGGAATACCATACTTACCTGAATAGACTGAGGTCCGATAGAGAGCTGCGATCCTCATGACTGGATGAATAAAAGATGAACCAAACCTGCCAGGTGTACTGTGATACAGAGTATAACTCCATATCACAGCTTCTACATCACAATACAAGCCTGGTAAGCAATACAAACAATGAAAGAACTCTCACCAGTCGTGCTCCCAACCTTGTCTGACCTCCAACAACCAACCGTTCACCCTCTAGCCATGCAGATACCCAAATAACAACGTTGGAATGGTGTATAACCTGTAGCAACAGCCTTAGACCTGGCGCAAGCGGAGATGGGCCACAAAGTGTTGGAAAAGGTGCTGGAGAATGGGCGCCTAAGGAGTGGTTGGAAAAGATGAACTAGGAAACATTTAATACAGTTGCGCTGGGTCCAGAAACAGGTGACAGTGTAGGGAAGAAGGTAAATAAGCTTGCACAAGTGCCGTGCAAAACAGAGCTATCGTGTAAGACGAGATGGACGACATTGTCTGTGACAGTACATTACAAGAATACCAAGAAGATTGCCGATGGCGCTGAGTGATCGGAACACAACATTAGACTTGCGCCGCAGTTGCGCTGGATCAATGAGATGCTGAGCGTGCTGTTGAGGGTGTCCACAAGCCCACAACATCTCAATTAAATTGCATAC
>NW_024468764.1:0-2315 GCF_001632365.1 Laetiporus sulphureus 93-53
ATTGTGATTGATAGTCACCCTCATTGACAACAAGGAGTGAGTACAGGCAATTGTAGACCCAGGGTGCCAGATTGTCACAATGTCAGATGATGTCTGCCATTCACTGGGGCTCATTTACGATCTGACGATAAAGCTCAATATGCAGTCTGCGAATGGAGAAGTCGACCAGTCACTCAGACTAGTTCGTAATGTACCATTCCAAGTCATCCTCTACTTGCAAATCCATGTCATTCATGCAGCTGCATATGATATTCTTCTAGGATGACCATTCGACGTGCTCATCAAGAGCATATCCAACATATAGATCAAGCATGGCTCCACATGCATGATCACTAAACTGCTCTGCTAGATGCTCTGGAGTTGACATAACTCCTGAGTGCTGGATCATAACTGCATTGAGCGGTTTGAGACTGTGGACCAGTCACAAAGACTTTCCATCCTTCTTTACGATGCAAAATCATCGCGATCGATAGGATGAGTTCGAGGGCTCGTAAACTCCAGGATCCAACTTCTTCTTGATAATCACACAAACCTTCTTGTAAATGCCAAAAGGAATCAGAATATTTCTCTCGACCCATGGCTGATGTGGAATGACTGAAAAATCAATCAGTGGAAAGTATTCCGACTTGAAGCGTCCCCACTCGGAATCATTCCAAGTGAATGCCTGGTTGTGCAAACACATGAACATGTGCATAAGGGCTCGCTCCTCTGGCCATAAGAATCCTGGCTGGTGCACAACATCCAAAGCTTCCATGTGCTCCTTCGTGTAGTGACCAGTCAGAAGAAAAGGCCCTGGCTGCTCAAGAAGCTCGAGTAGGTGTCGCAATGGATCTCCAACTATCCATCAAATGATTTGGAATTGCTCAGGTACTGACATGATCACTGGTCTAGTCTTAAGTGCCACTGGCTTGTACTTTTTCTTGGTCACAGCATAGCCTGCTCTCGAGCTTGACTCTTGATTGGAATGTTGGCCAGTAATCATCTGTAGTAATCGCGAAGTCAAATTTCGAGGTGTCGATCAGAAATCTGAAGTGACTGTATACAACGAAGACACCGTGTCGAGGACCTGTCCTGATGCTTGCAAATAGCTTGACTGAATGGAAATGGGATCAGAAGATATGACTGGGGAATAGGCTGATATAATAGGGGTACTTGTGCTGCTTACATCAATGATTGAGGCTATCCTGCTGCTTTCGGTACTCATATCTTCTGCTAGTGAAAACCTGGATCCTTTGATCAGAATGGCTGTGCTCTGACTAGTGGTGGTCCTCTTGGTATCATGGGTATCATTGCGATTCTGCCTGTATTGGGACATATGATTGTAACTGTCTGATTTTCATCAAAGAAGTTGCGCACCATGATGAGCGACTTATAGCAGAGACCTCGCACAATCTTACCACATTCCAGATGCCTTTTGGAGCTTTGTGACTCATCACCCTTCTGATGGGGTGGACAAACTCAGTACCAATCTTCCACAACGATGTCACATACATTTTGCAATTGAAAATCCCTGCACTCACCATGTCGTACATCGATGACATCCTAGTCAAAGGTCCAGTGACTAGATATATCAAGTCCAATGGTAGCTTCAAGATGATCACAGGTAACGATGATATCCAATGATTCGTTTGGGAGCATTTTCAGAATCTCAATTAAATTGTGCAGTGAATGGAGTATGCCAGAGGTACCTTCTTGGGAACCAAATTAATGCTCTGTGTGGAAGAGATCACAGTAGTCAAACACAGGTGTACCCCAATTGGACAATTGTCAAACAAATTGTGAGTCTGGACAGTCAGAAATTGGGGCCCATGCAAAGACCTATCGGAAGTTCGAGCATTCCTAGGCATGATCAGAGTTGCAAGGATTTTTATCAAGAACTTCACAAAGTGAGTGCATGCACTCATGCAGCTCACTCGAAAAGGCATTTCATTTGAATTTGACGAGGCACAGCTCAAAGCAATGGAAGACCTAAAGCAGGCACTATTGGAGTCCCCGGCTTTGCAAGCAATTGACTATGACTCGTCAGCATCAGTTATCCTTGTAGTGGACACATCTCCAATTGCAATTGGATATCAGCTGTGCCAAGGCATGACTGATGGATTAAAAAAGCAGTTTTTCAATCGGTTCGGGTCTATCATGCTCAATGATCATGAGAACAGGTTTTTGCAATCAAAGCTCGAGCTCTACGGGCTATATTGCACTTTGCGAGCACTCAAGGTCTATTTGATCGGTGTTTGCAACCTGATAATTGAAGTAGATGTCAAGTATATCAAGGGCATGTTGCAAAATCCTGTCATCACTCCAAGTGCAAGCAT
>NW_024468765.1:0-2287 GCF_001632365.1 Laetiporus sulphureus 93-53
AGTGCCAATCTCAATAGCAATCTATGGTATCCCAATACAAAGCGGGCTTTCGAACGGTTAGAATCCGTCAGATGGCGGCATCAGATATTCAAGTGGGAGCGGAAATCACCATTCAATAGTTTCTGACACGTCAGAAAAAGGGTACTGGCCAGCAGCGCCAGTCCCTTTCTCAATTCAGAGTACAATTATCCTTGATTTAGACAAGTGGCCCGAGATACAGCATTAAAAAGTGAGCACCGACTCGCTGAGTTGGTGGGCTGTGATAATGTGGTATTTACTGACGCGTCAACAAGGGGTGACGCCAATCTCAATAGCAATATATGGTATCCCAATACAAAGTGATCTTTCCGACGGTTAGAACACGTCAGATGGTGTCATCATATAGTCAAGTGTGAGCGGAAATCATCATTCAATATTTTCTGACACGTCAGCAACAAGGGACTAGCCGGCAGCGCTCGACAGCACAGGGGTAACCTAAGCGCGATGCGTTGCGCTCAGATGTAGATAATCATCGTCATTTTCAAAGGGCAACAGTAACGCACACGTCGGCTTATAGCATGACTTACCTGAATCGCAAATACATCGGGATAACATTTACACAGCAGCAGCATTGAATCCATAGATTGATACCAACACGATACATCGTACAGCGTATATCATACAATGCCGTAGTGAGAGACAACATCAATGGCGCGCTTTTTTGGACGTAGTCGATGACATATAGCTACCTTTGCGCTTGCTAGACGGCCCGCCGCCGGATTCGTCGTCCTGGACACCTTCCTGGACAGGAGGCAGAACCAACTTACACAAAGGAGCTTTCTCCGCTTGCTGCTTAGCGCGAAGTCTCGATTCCGCAGTCAAGAGCTGGGTGGCATCACGGAAGCGTGCTATTTCTCGCTAGGGCTTGAGAATGTCACGGATGTTGACCGGATCTCCCGGGGATAGCGACATGTTATCGTTAACCTCCTTCGCGACAGCTGCGAGATTCGGGTAGCCCATACCACGAGCGAGCTTCTTGCAAATCTCGTAGCCGTGACCCGTCAGGTTCGCATGAGTCGACAATGGTCCCTTAGCGAGGGCTTGCGCCTCCATGCGGTCCGCATCGTGCATCATCACCATTAGGGCGAGAAGAGGTCGTTCATATAAGACTTCACAGCAATTTGAGCCTCGTCGACACAGTAAGAAACCCAAACTTACCGAAATCCGCCGGCAAATACGGCAGCGTGAGAACCATGCGGTTGAGTGTCTCCATCGCGTTGTAATGGTTCTGGTTCGTCGTATGGTTGCCGTACTTGTTATCGACTGACCGCGCAAGCTCCGTCCGGTGGAGGGTGTCGTACAAAAAGAAATGCCCGCCCTGGGCGACAGATTTGACGGGGGTATAGACGGCGTGCATCTTGCCTGGCGGTTGGAAGCTAGATATAATACACGTCAGCGACAGCGGATGACAAGTTGGAGACACATACAGTGCATCACCCGGGTATAGCACAACGACCTCGACATCGAAGATTTCAGCAATCGTCTTTTTCGCGAGATCAGGATGGGACTTGGCCAGGTCAGTGTCTGGCAGCTGCGATTCTGTCGGCTCTGGATCAAAATTCATGAGACAACAAAGATGCGACATCAACATCTTCTGCGTTGCGCGATCGAGGTTGCGGTGCTCATCGTTGAGATTGAAATAGCACCAGAACTTGACGCCGCTATGCGGAATGATCCAGGTGCAGTTTCCATCCGAATCTTGGTGGGCGTAGGTGACCACCCCAGCCTGATGAAGCAGCACCCAACCGCAGTTCAACCAATTGTCTGGATGGACCCACTGTCCCGCGGTGGGGTATGCAGCTGCCGTCATGCCCCAACCCTGCGCCAAGCCATCATCAAGGTTCCTGATGATATGTGAGACTTTAGAAATGAAAAAATAGAACATACCCACTCGAGTCCTTGTGGCAACGAGCGTGTGCTCAAGTTGCACGCCAGCACAAACTTGATGTCTTGTGTATCGTCAGCACTGTCGACGATATCATGCAGTAATCCGTGTTCATAGGGTTCAGCCCAGCTGGCACAGCGTTTGCGAACATCTGATTCCTGGTTAGATTACTGACACGTTAGCAATGCAGAAACTCACCGTGAATGTCTACCGGCATGTCCGCCGGCAACGCATATTCGTTCCACAAACGTTCTGTCGTGAACTCAAAGTCCTTGGGCGGCCGGATCATGTTGCGAATGAGGCACGCCTTCCCTTCGCGTAGACCAGTACGGATTTGGCCAGCAACATCTTGGCTGGTTGAAT
>NW_024468766.1:0-2256 GCF_001632365.1 Laetiporus sulphureus 93-53
CTACATCATCCAAGATGAAGTTGTTAAAGGGCAAGAAATGTGTGAAGGGTTCTGCTGTCACATCCTCATCAAAGCCGGCCACTGTTGATCCATCCCTGGCCACCATCACTGCCAAACATGATGAGCTGCAAACACGACTTTTTGCAATGATGTCGCAATTTGACCTGCTACTGCAAAACTCACAGAAGATGTCCGAGGACAATCATAAGTTCAACATACCATCGGGATAAAGAATTGACATACACGTTGATCAGCTTTTGTGAGAGGTCGAGCACAAGGTGTGCACGGCACAACTGAAGTGACCTAGCAGACAAGCATACTAGCATTCTACACCAATCTTGTGCCTGCCCATCGAAGTGTGAGCTGGACATAAGTATGTCGACAGCAGTTCTCAACTTAATGTACCAACATTCTAAAATGGAACCTCCGAAAGAGCAAAACAATACTGGAGGTTGTCTCAACATGATTGGGAAGCAGGTGCTTGATGAATGTAACATGATAAACAAAAACTATCAGCTGTTGCCGAGACTCGAAAGGCACATAGCGCAGAGCAAGCATAACAGACTGGACAAACCTCCATGGCATCCTCCAGTATAGAATGACAACACTGCATCGATAAGCTCCCATGTTCCTCTGAGATAGAGTGAACGTCAGCTGATGCATTTGACGTGAACAGGTTGGCATCATCCACAGCATTTGCTGACATGATTTCATCAAACTATGATAGAGAGAACTTCAGCAAATCACCCTTATGTAAAATGGTGGTACAGCACATCAAGGTTTACTTAGCGGAACCCTCGTAGATAGAATCTGACTGTAATGACACATTCTCTGCAAGCGAGTGAAGGGCTCCTTCTGATGTCGACACATTGGTCAATCAGGACCATCAATTGGTTTGTGTCAATTATACGAGGCCTATTTGCGGTGAACTCTCGTGATAGAATAACAGAAGGATTTTTGCGATGGCCGGTGCACCCACTAAGATGGTCCTTCACGTCAGTTAGCAGACCATCCAGAGTATCTATTTATGCCGAATCTTAATCTATATGCAAAGCAACAACTGTGAGATAAACTGTGAGACTTCTGTAAGACTTCCCGCATTGAGTAAATGGCATTTTCGACGTCTGTAATGCAGCCGTGTAGAGTGCCTGATGATGATGATAGATCCTCGAGCTCTGCATGCTGGCTCCTTTAGAATTATGGAAACAGAAGTTGGTGAAACCATCAGCAAAAAGTCCGGAGCCCGATCTGGGCAGACATGGTAGATAATAGTGCCTTTGTATTGCAGTAGAATATATTTCCAGACATTTGCCCATGTCGTCTGCTGGCCACTGGTCTGATCACCACTGGCCAGTTACACATTTATCTGACACTCAACTGACTTAATCTGACAGGTATGCACAGATATAGTCAGACATGAGGACGGTGATTCAGGCAGGCTAACAGAATATTATGAATTGAGTGTACATAAATCTTTGTATAAATTAGCACAATAGAACCTCGGCACATCTACAAAGTTGCAAAAGGAACACCTGCATTCTCATCTTCTTCACTCGACATATCATCTCGACCGCCATCATCCCCTTCCGCTACTCCATCGTCAGCTTCATTCTCCTCATCGAGAACATAGCCATAATCATATTCCTCGTCCTTCATGTTCTGACTTTGCTCACTGTCATTGAATGTCATGCCGCTGTCTTCATCATGCTGCCCCTCATCTACTATATCCTCATCCGACAAACTGTCTCCATCCTGTGATATTCCAGTGTGGTCAGATTCTGCAGGCATTCACACAACCGTACCCTTGTGCCCCACACCACCTCCAAGATATCTCATGAACATATCTCTATCAACAAACCTGAGTCAGGTGAGATATGTCACTCATACAATTATATGAACAATTTAGAACAGTCACGACTCACATGTTCACGTAGTAGAATTGATAATCCAAATCATTGTCATCAGGTTGTCTTGCGCATGTTGATGGTGGCAGCAAATCTGGTGTGCGTCCATGTGCAAATGCTGAAATGAGGTGTGCTGCCCATATGACATCCGCCGGGTTGAGAAATCTGAAGGCATTTGGATCATCACTGTCGACAAAGCTGATATGATGCAGCCACTCTTTGTCGAATCCACCAGGTGCTGTGATGTCATGCCCATATCAATGAACCCATAGAACGTCCAGTTTCTGGGGTTCGTCAGATGTTCGATATGGTCCCAAGTGCTGCACATTAACGTGGAATATCCCAATGACCC
>NW_024468767.1:0-2241 GCF_001632365.1 Laetiporus sulphureus 93-53
GGGATAGATTGAATTTGCAATATTGATCGCAATCGAGCGGCAGCCTCGGTAGAATCTGAGGAAGGCGATAAGATGGGTGATTTTACTGGATATGGTAAGTGCTGGGTCCTGGGAATCCCTTGAGTGGTCGGGTTTGATCGGAAATGCGATAAGGATCGCAACCTGTCGGGGCGCCCAATAGAGGAATGTGTGAAAGGTCGGCTGTGATCGGTAACGAGGTAACTCTGAGAATAAAACGACGAATGTAGGAACTAGTGACATAGTGTGGGAAGTTGTCTGGACGATGCTGGGTCAGCCGACTGTATAATAGTCTGGTAAAGTTGCCGCTCCGAGTATGGAGTGCTTCTAGAATTGTTCTGATAGCGATAAGCGAGACCTGCGATGTACTGATTTAGAGACTTAGCGAATGCTTTTTGAGCTGAGACGTGACGTGGTGCATAGTAAAGCGAGAGAGAGCTGTACTCAGAGATCCCCTTGAGTAGTCCAGATTGATTGCCTTGCTATTTACATTAACTCTACTTATATACTTGGTATGCTAACTGCTCCGAAGTTCGTAAAATGGCGTGTTCAGGCCAAAATAGTCGAATTTTTGTGGTGTGATAGACTAGTCTTGCACGACGGGTATCTTCTCCTGCTTTCGTTAGCCTGAAACACGTGACTGCCCTCGTTCCCATGCTTCCTAGGTGCTTCGCTTTCATATTTTCGCCTTCCGTATCTCGCACCCTATATTTTAGACTGGTCATTGCATTCCCGGTGCCTCATTGTTCAGGTGCTGACTGCTTCTCATCTTCTCGATGTTGCGGCCTTCGCTAAACCTGGGTACCTTCCTTTCAGTGGTATCGTCTTCCTTCATTTCGTCGCCCGCCTTCACGGGTTCTGTCTGCCCCCTTTGGCTATTTCTGAGTTATCGGTCCTTGCCTTCCTTGTCTAGACATTCCTTTGTGTTCGTTTCTCGGACGGACAGACTTCGCACACTTCAACGCGTTGAGCCGACGACCGGACTACGACAACGGTATGGATCATTTGGATAACCAGGTGGTATTACTTGCTGAATTGTTCCGGAGTACCAAAATTGTAGAGACCGACGCCATTCGTGACCTCTGCGCCATACATTCATCAGAATATTTATTATGGAAAACTTTGCCTCAAAAGGAGCTCGAGTCCGCTGAGGACGACACACTCTGGAGGGGGGTGAAATTCTCATCATCCCAAACAATCAAGAAATAATCAGCAAAGTGATACAGTCCCACCACAATGCCGCATTCATGGGACACCCAGGAATAGAAAGGACCATGGAATTAATCAAGCGATCATACTGGTGGCTGAAAATGATCAAGGACGTAACGACGTATGTGAAAGGTTGCGGGACCTGTCAAAAGGCCAAACCTAACCGCCAACACAGGGTGGCACCATTAGAGCCCAACCCTATACCCGATCATAACTGGCAGTACATCTCCACGGACCTTATTGTAAAACTACCCACTGTAGACGAGTATGATTCGATCCTTGTATTCGTCGATCTCAAGTCAAAGGACTTCATCGCTATACCCTGCAAGGAGTCGATCAACTCCAAGGACTATGCCACCCTGTACATTAATAATGTAATGTCAGCTCACAGACTGGCAGAAAGAATATGGTCCGATAGAGAACCCAGTTTGTCTCTTCATTCACTAAGGATGTATACCAACGGTTAGGTATCCAGGGGAATCCCTCTACTGCATATCACCCCCAGACTGATAGGCAGATGGAAAGGATGAACCAGGAAATAGAGACCTACCTGCGGATGTACACCTCCTATAGACAAGATGACTGGCCATCCAAAATACCCCTCGCCATGTTCGCATACTGAAATCATAGACAAGCAAGCACCAGATATATCCCATTCTACCTTACTCACGGATACCATCCCTACACGGGGGTCGAAACTAGAAAGGAACTCCATAACCAAAGTGCCGAAGAATGGGCTAAGGAAATGGAGGAACTATCTAGGGACACCGCTAATCATCTTACGAAATCCAAAGGTATAATGAAGAAGTACCGCGATGGCAAATACCCGGACCATGCGACCTACACCAAAGGCGATCTGGTACTATTAGAAGGAACTAATATTACGACCACTCAACCAAGCAAGAAGCTGGACGATAAATGGTACGGACCCTTTAGCATAGTAGAAAAGGTCGGGAAGTCGGCATTCAGGCTCAAGCTACCTTTTTACAGTACAAAGAGACGATACTACCATAC
>NW_024468768.1:0-2218 GCF_001632365.1 Laetiporus sulphureus 93-53
CCCCTTGAGCTGAAGTCTGTCCGTCCGTCAGTCAGTTGCATAGCAATCGTGGCAGAAAGGGGCTCACCGAGCAGTATGAGTGCAGCGAAGTAGCCGATGTTTCGCGAGGCTCCGATGGCGAAGACGTTCATGCTGGTAAAAGTTAGGTGTAGTGAAGATAGGGGATGCACCGGTCATCCACGTCCTTACTATATACTAGTGTCCCTCGAATGCCAAGGCAGCACCGTGCAGCACCGCACACGTCGTCATCATTGTCATCAGCTCAAATGGACACTAGAGGTCTAAAAGCCATAGATACGTGCATGTCACTCTAATCCGCCTCGTCGGACACGTAGAAGTGCAGCAAAATGCGAACGTGGCTGCTAGCCAACGTATGTGCTACGCGCATCCTCGCAGTTCATCATCCGCATACAGGACAATTTGAAGGCATATAGCAAGAAACGAGTCAAAGAAGGTGATGTCAATGTACCAGAAGCGCACAAACATAGATAGCGCGCGGGGAAACGCGCTGCGGTTTGGCTGCGGTGTGCCTGCCGCCAACACCGCATTGAATGTGCTCACCTGGGCTTCACCCTGGTGCACGCAAACTGCTTTACACCGGCATGTCTATGCCACAATCTCGGATGGTTCAGACGTGCTGATCGCAGTAATTTCTGTGTCTATTCGTCCAGCAGTACACGCGCACAGTCAAACACAGCTACTCCGCTTGAGCACTCTAGTGATGTGCCTCCTTCGCGATGTGTTCAGCATATGGTTGCATGGGTCGTTCTTGTATTGCTCAGCTGCAAACGTCAGTGGATCTGGTCAGCCACCAGATGGAGAGTGAGAGATGAAAGAGCGAGCGATGCACACTTGACGCCCAGGTCCTGCAGCTTGTTAACGAAATAGTACATGACAAAGCCGGCAGTGATGAAGGGCTACAGGGGTTTAGTCACCCATATAGGCATGGAGGATTAGCAGTGCATGAGGCGGCAAGGAAAAAAATGGACGTGCGGGAGGGGGCCACTTGCGGAAACCAAAGAAGCTCATTTCATTATAAAGTCTGCGAAGGAGCTTTCAGGAGAAGAGTGAGCACCAGGTTCGCGCAGCCAGTGTTGAGAACGCGCATACAGGAGGTTGCAGAGCATCGGTAGCAAGTGGCTATTGTGAAGGATCTCAAGAACTCCTTGAATCCCGGCTCAGCTACCACTAGGGATTTACTGCTGATAGAGGAGGAGTAAAGACCAACTCGAAACTGAGGAGTTGGCCTCAGTTTGAGCGGCTATATATACGAATGGGGTAAGACCCCTGACACCGGGTCTGGACCCGTGGTACAGTATGATACATCGTATTAGGCCATAATGGCGTGCTAAGGTGTGCTAAGGTGTGCTAGGGTCTAGTAGAGTTCGGTCGAGTCTATACAGCCTAGCCTTATGATGTCATCGTGACGTAGGGTCACGTGACTGGTGCATGTCTGAGCCTTGTCCGCGTGGCGTGGGTATACTATCATATACACGTGGAGGCATAGTGGTATATGCTATATATGGTATCTGAGAGGATAATTAATAGTCCGTGGGCGCTTTCTAGACTTGGCGTGGAAAAACCGTGACAGTACCCCCCCTCCAGGCTGAAGTGTCCTCATGAGGCTTTTTCTAGTCGTAGATGCATGGGTGTGTGGCTTGCAGGCTCCATTTGTCTTTGAGTATAGGTGTCCGAGTGCGCTCCAGGTCGTACGTGGTATATTGGGAGACGTCCTCTTCCTTTACTGGAGTATCTTTGAAGCGCATGCGTTGCCAGAGTATAGGGGCATCATCGAGATAATAATAGCCATGAGTGCGTTCTGGGCACTGGATCTTTCCTTCTTCTATGATCCACTGGGCCGTGATCGGGTATACGAATAGATGGTTGCACGACTTGGGGGTTCCGACGAACAAGACCATATAGATATAATGGTCGGGGTTCGCTAGCCAGATGCTGACGATGCTGAACTTTTCGGGCAGCCCTATTTCTAGTCCGAGCTGGGTATCGAGGGGTACATGAAGTACGACATGGACTTGGAACTGGCGCTTATACCATCGTATCATTTTCTGATCCCAGTGGATCTTCTCCTTTCATTCCTCTTTTTCTTCCTCTGTTCTCCTCCTTCCGTCACTGTCTGGTTCGTCCTTGCTCGCCTCGTCTTTGTGGGCGTGGATCTTTTGTCCTCCAGGTATCGTAAGGAGATTAGGTGGTTTGGGCG
>NW_024468769.1:0-2216 GCF_001632365.1 Laetiporus sulphureus 93-53
TATCATCATTATCTTCTTCCTTCTCAAGCGTTATGTTCAGATCAAGAGGCATTCCAACGGAATTAGCGTTTGCTAATCCGTTTTTGAATAATAAAGCCTGTATGTATTGAGATTGAGAGATTTTAATCGTGCATTTAGCGCAATCTCTCGTAATTTCAATACCAATGATCTTATGAGGTTCTCCTAAGTCGGTGACTTCAAACATATTTTGAAGTTCCTTTTTAAGGAGTCCCATAATGCTCGTATCGTTGGTGAATAATAATAGATCGTCTACCCAAACGGTGACAATTTCTATTTTATTCCCTCGGATTCCGATGTATGCGCATGGATCTGCGAGTAAACGTTTGAAACCCACGTTTAATAAACGTTGATTTAATTCAATATTCCACTCACGACCTGCTTGTTTGAGTCCATACAAAGTTTTTCTAAGGTGACATACTCGATTTATTCCGTCGCTATATCCTTCGGGTTGGTGCATATATATTTCCTCTTTAAGGGATTCATTCAGGTACGCTCCTTTGACGTCCATTTGTTGAATTTCCCAATCGAGGACTGCTGCCAAGCTTAGGACTGCACGAATCATTTCGAGACGCACAACCGGCGCAAAGGTCTCTGAGAAATCCATTCCAGGAATCTGAGAGTACCCTTTCACTACCAGACGTGCTTTATATTTAATTATTTCGCCTTCTTTATTTGTCTTCTTGACAAGGACCCATCTGTTTTCGATAGGTTTGCGATCGGGAGGGAGATCTACCAGATCCCACGTTCTCATGTCATGCAATTGTCCAAGTTCAGCTTGGACAGCCTTCTCTCAGCTTAGCCATTCAGAAGATTGCTTTGCATCGGCTAGTGTCTTAGGCTCATTCGCTTCCATGTTTCCAGGAGCGTTCATGGCTATATAGACAAGCTCTGCAAATGACACTTGATCTGCAATGCATTCATCATTCACGCTCGGATCAAGATCACCGGCGCTCCGAGCTTCTTCCAGTTCTGGTGTGTCGTCATCTTCTGAGGATGGATCATCGGTGCTCAGATCGTTCAGCAATCGATAATCTTGCCGAACGGTTCTTCTGCTCATCCTTCTGGGCTCAACAGGTGCGTCATATTCTCGTCTTTTTCTCTTCTGAGAATTTTGATCACTTCCTCGAGCCGGATCAAGGTCTCGGAACGGATCATCACCTAATGCGAATATCTGCACGTCGCTATTACTCTCGGACTCCCCCATGTGCTGTGTATTCGCAGGCGGATGTGACTCCCCAACTGGGAAATCAGTTAACTCGGGTTCTAGTGTAGGTAAGAAATGATAATTACGCATTATTTTAATTTGACGCGTTTTAGCATCATAATATCTAATTGCTTTGGGACGGTCCATGTAACCAACAAAGATATGTTTGCTGGCTCACGGCGCAAGCTTAGATAAGTTGAGTTCTTCATCAAGAACCCATATAACGCAACTGAATTCTCGAAGGTGAGTGATATTCGGTTTTTTATCATTCCATCTACCGTCCGAAGTGGTGCCATTGAGCGCACGTGTAGACGCACGGTTTTTAATATAAACCGCATGGCGCACTGCTTCAGCCCATAGGAAATGAGGTAGAGCATGGGTGAACAACATTGCACGTGCTAAAGAAAGCAATGTGCGGTTGAGACGCTCCGCAACACCATTCTGGGGAGGAGAATATGGTGCAGTAGCACCAGTCTCAATTCCCTGAGAATGACACCAATCAGTTAGGTCTGAATTGAGGTACTCACGTCCATTGTCCATTCGGATCATCCTCGGCTGATGACCGAATCGGCGATTGAGGTACGTCATATATTCTTTGACCTTCTGAGAGGTCTCGTCCTTTGTTTTCATAAAAAGGATGACACTGCGACGTGTGGCATCATCAGTAAAAGTAATGTAGTATCGCCAACCTTGTAGAGCGGTCGTCGGAGCAGGTCCCCACACATCAGTATGTGTTAATTCACCGAGGATCTCACTTCTATGATCAGCGCTCTTCGGATATGGCTTGCGGGAGAACTTCGCCTGGATGCACGCTTCACACGTGAAATCGTCGGAGTTCGGAATGACAGCAAAGCCATCAACGAGTGATTCTCGATGAAGGCGCTTCAGCGCATCTTTCCTGATATGGTTATAAATACGGTGCCACTCCGCCCATGTATGCGGAGCATGTTCCTGTGTTGCATAGGTGATGCTCAATGATTTAGGCAATGGT
>NW_024468770.1:0-2162 GCF_001632365.1 Laetiporus sulphureus 93-53
AAAAGCAGACTTGCCCTTAATTGGGTTAAGTGCTTTGGTGCTTTGTGACACACCATCTCCTTTTATGTGAGATAAGGCGAAGGGTCCTTTGAACCTCTTCTTGCTTCATATCATCATCCACCACTGGCAATGAGTCACAGGACACAGGCAGCACCTTGCAGCCAGCTCCTTGCCTTTTTAGGCAGGAGTCACAATGCACTGTGACATTTGAATGAAACTCCATACTGCCCCCAGCAATGTGCTGCTTGCAGGATGACCTGAGGACCCAATGTGGACCAGGCACATTTTCAGCCAAAGTACCCAATGTGGGACTGGCTTTTTATTGAACCTAGACAATGTCCATAAAAACTGTCAATTTATTGCCAGAGTACCCAACACAGGACTGGTATTTTCAGCCCAGAGAACTTCTGGTGTAGGGTGCACCTTTTTTCACATCACTTCCACCATTATTCCACATCGACATCTACCTCACTGTCAGCCACTCCCTGCCTTCAATAAGGTAACAGTGCATGCATGCTTCCTTCACACCTTCATGAGGGCGAACAGCCATTGAAGCCACATCACTCTTGGAAGAAGACCTGAGGGGGGTCACACATTTATTAGTAGATTAACAACACTACACTAGACTAGTAACCTATGTAGCAATATGAAATATTATATAAGTGAAAGGTGCACCAATACATAAAATAGCAAAGCATTATTAAAATATCTGAACAGCACATTACATGCAAGCCCTAAAAAGGCAATTTCTCACATCTTATAAAGGCAACTTGCATACCATAACAGACATTTCCCATTACTGGCGAATTATAAACCCTAGTGCATGGCATTCTCACAAAGGATATAAGACCTCAGCACTTCCATGGATGATATGGTCAACCGCCATATATATCACACACACAAAACACTTCCTGGGATCACAAGTCTAGAACAAACACTACAAAGTATTGCTTTGTTGACAGCATCCAAGCACACGATAGTTTATACAACTATTAACTGTGGGTGGAATTAAGACCCAACAAAGCATCTACAAGGACACCCAGAAACAGACTTTAACTAAAAGGGCAAATAGCACTACATCAGATGGGGGGACCCACAGCCATTGATCAGTCTCAGAATTAATGAAAATTTCACTTCCACCCACTCACCCTTGTTCTGTGCCACACCAAATCTTGTTTTTTTTTGCTATGCATTCATGCTCTGTGCTTGGCTCTCAGGATGAGGCCAGCAGAGGGTGGGGTAATAGGGGATATAATCCTTAAGGATACAATGTGTGCAAGCAAAGTGTAGCGCACAGCAAGGAACCACTCTGGAGACATGCAACGTCTTCTACAGCAGTGGCTTATCAAGCACTACCAACCCTTAAGGATACACTAACCCTTAAAGATACAACATGCACAAGCAAAGCATAGCCCACAGCGAGGAACTGCTCTCTGGAGATACGCAAGGTCTTCCCCAGCAGTGGGGTGGAGCACTATCACTATTCTGATCCCCGAAGGACTAAACAAAGCCAGGTCCAATTACAAAAGTGCAGCATAACACTTTTCGCTGACACTTACTATACAGTGACCCACAAACTGTTGATAAGATTGCTCACTTCGACTTGTATAGTGAATATCTCCTCAACCAATGGGTCAACTACATTGTATAAAAACGTATTGGAAAGCGTATCATCATGGCTTTCTAACGCAGTTTTGGTCATATTTGTATCACATTTTCATTACAAGATATTTACTAATCTTTGAGGGTCACTCTTATCAACAGTTTTGTGGCACACACACAAGTTCTCAGAAAATTGTGATTCTTGAGGCAGGAATGAAGGCTGTAGTAAAGCACAAAAGGTCTTTACTCACTGCAAGGCATTGAAAGGAGAGGATGAACTTCACTTTGGCTCACCAATATTGGACTGTGGAGGACTGGAGAAGGGTGGTATGGTCAGATGAGACAAAGATTAACAGGATGGGATCAGATGGAAGGAAATGGGTGTGGAAGAAGCCAGGGGAGAGCCTCAGTGATAGGTTGGTGGAAGGGACCCAGAAGTTTGGAGGTGGATCCTTGATGATGTGGGGCTGTATGGGCTGGGATGGTGTGGGGTATGCCTGCAAGATTGATGGCAGGATGGATGCAGACCTTTATGTCAGCATTCTGGAGGATGAGCTGCA
>NW_024468771.1:0-2203 GCF_001632365.1 Laetiporus sulphureus 93-53
GAATCATGACCAAGAGTCTTTGAGCGCGTGTTCACAGATTGCACCACAAGCAGCTATTCAACATCCTTCCGCACCACTGAAGCTTGACCACAGCTCGCCTCTGACTTCTCGTGAAGCTCCACCTGTTCCTGCCATCGTAATTCCTCCATTCTCATTGGTCACCTCCATATCATCTCAGGCGACGCACTCCTCCAGAGAACCCAGTTCTTCTGCAAATGTCACCGTTGCTACCACCACTGTAAATTCAACAGAAATGAGCATGAATGCCTACAGCAATGCAAGCAGTATGTGGACCGGCCAACAACTTACTTCTCAGTGGGATGCTTCGAATGCGTACGCATTGACCAATATGACAAATCTTCACCCCCTCATGCAAAGTTCCGAATCTCTATTCTATGGTGTCGGCCCATCGATGATCAATCTCAGCATGGATGGATTGCCTGAGGTTGATTTCGATATCCCAAACTTAGCCTTTCCACCGGCCTCCCTCCCCACTGCACCCAGCATACAGGAAGCGTCCAGATCTGATTCGAACTCAACTTCAGCTCTGTCTACTCTGACTCCTGCGCTCATGACACAGCCCACTGCATCTGCGGTCTCTTCCACAATGGCGCGGCAGTGCATGCAAGTGCCTTCTCCAGAAGCTCTACCCGGAGCTCAAGACGAGCAAGGTTCCTCTCCAGAGGCACCTGTTGTGAATCCGATCGAGGCCATTTCAGATTCGACACCTATAACAACAGCTCCGAGACGATCACATAGAGCAGGCCAGGATGAGGAGTCAGCCACTCCTTTGTCAGAACAAGGCCGTCCAAAGCGACGTTCAAAGAAACCTGCTCATGCAGATGCTATGCCACCTTGGCAGCAGAAGATGTTGCCATCCGTTGAAGGCAGGCAGGCAGGCAGGACGAGACAGATCGTTAGCGAGAAGGAGAAGAAGAACGAGAATGACGGTCGCACGAGGAAGAAATTGAAAACAAAGTAGGGCTCACCCACCTAACATCTGGGGGAGTAAGCGTGATGATATATGAAGGTGTCCATGGCATTACTATCTCTCTTCTTGACCTCGTGCTCGCATTATACTTGTTTGTTTTTCTGATCTTGTCGCATGGTGCTCGTCGTTTATTTTCTTGACCTTCTTGGAGTCACTACAGGTACTCTAACCATTAGGTTTTCTTGTGCGGAGTCTGCCGCAAAAAAATTCTCAGTAATGGTATTCAATAAATGTGTTATGGCTCGACTACTGGTGTGATCTGACTCAGCTAGGATGCCATCCTGCCCCTAATAACTTGATTTTATCTTCAGACCATTTGTTTTGTCACCTTCACATCATTGATGCTCAAAACACATGATAACTTCAGAAATGTCAGCATTCTCTGTGTAAGGATGTGCATACAGGACATTCGGGACTTAGTCGTGATGCGATTCATCAAAAGCGCCTGCGGAGCACCCACGGAGCGCCCACGGAGCGCCCATGGGCTGTAATCAATTCCATGATGTCGATCGAGGCTCCACATGTGGCTGTGCAGGCATCATCAGCACTGCATGATGTCATGTCTGCCGTCATGTGTTGCTCTGCCTGACATGTCTCCGAGTTCGCCACTCACGCTTCGCGCTTGCCACTCTCACTGTCACCACTTAGTACTCAGTTACTCATGGGTCAACCGGTCATACTTCGCATTTTCCACTCTCACCAGTCACCACTCACAAGTCGCGCTTCACGTTTGCCACTCTCACTGGTTGCCAAACAGAGGAGGATGGTTCCTGAGAGGAGATGTCGGATATCATTGCATGCGTGATTGCAAAATGGTAAGCATTCAATTTTATTGAGCAGTATGATATATCGTGGTGCTGCAGCACCAGGAGAAGGCCAGTATAGATATACTGCACTGCAAGGGCGTGATGTATCGCTCTCCGAGGGGCGTGATGCATCGGGTGCTGCAGCACGCAATGAGGGTGGTATACTACACTGCAAAAGTGCGATATATCACCCTCGGAGGGGCACGATGCATCGGTGTGCTGCAGCACGCAATGAGGGTGGTATACTGCACTGCAAGGGTGCAATATATCGCCCTCCGAGGGGCGCGATGCATCGGGTGCTGCAGCACGCAATGAGGGTGGTATACTGCACTGCAAGAGTGTGATATATCACCCTCGGAGGGGCACGATGCATCGGTTGCTGTGGCACGCAATGAGGGTGGTATAC
>NW_024468772.1:0-2193 GCF_001632365.1 Laetiporus sulphureus 93-53
GACAGGGCAGCGAGCGTTGCATGCGTTGCGTGCGCTCGACGCTTCGAACGGTGAGCAACTCACCATTCCTGTGCACCTGCTGCCCCATCGTTCGTGTGAGCGTGTCGAGTCGGGCGGCCTCTGCGCTCAATCGCATTGTTTGCGTCGAGGATACCGTCGACCTGGCCGGATGTGTGGATGCCTGAAGCGTGGACCGTGTGTGACTTGACGCGACGGACAGCAAGTACCGGGAAACGTTTCGAACGGTGAGCGATGCACCTCCTGCTTGACCCTGGGGCCTGTCGAGTCGGGCGGTCTCTGCTCTCAGTCGCCCTGTTCTCACCGAGAATGCCGTCGATTTCGTGAGACGTGTGGATGCCCGGAGCGTACGGAGATGCGGGCGAGAGGTTGGCTGTGCGGATACAGCAATCGACGAAGTGCGCGGCGAGAGACGGCCAGGAATGGTTGCGACCGTCGATCGCGCTTATCTGCATGATACAGGGTTGCATGTGCTCGCCGCTCACGCAAACAGACCGCAGCTGGGCCGCGACTTGACGCGATGGAGAGGAAGTGCCGAGAGACATCTTGATTGGTGAGCAACTCACCACCCTGCGAATCTGCCGCTCGATCCCTGGCGTGTACGTGTCGACTATGGTGGCCTCCGCGCTCGATTGCCGTTTGGTGCTCACGTCGAAAATGCCGTCAACGTCGCGAGAGGTGTGGGTGCCCGGAGTGTACAGAGACGAAGGCGAAAACTTGGATATAAGGATACAGCAATTGACGAGGCACGCGGGGCGAGACGGCCGAACCTGGTTGCGACCGCGTGTGGCTCGGCCTGGACAGGCACCCCTGCGCTTGTCGACCTCCTGCTGTCCGTGGCTTTGGACTGCGTAGTAAGGCATAGGGCACTGGTCACGACTGTGACTGTCGCGCTCACAATCCTACGGAGATTATGATTAAAATGTGCACAAGAGAAACGGCGAGATGACGTACTGTGTGCCGAAGCCTTGGGTTCACGCAGTCTCCTTCGCCAGAACTTGCGCAGGATTGTCGTCTGCACGAGAGGGCTCGAGGCTACGAGCGATCGCATCCCGCAGAGGTCGATCGTGAGCTGCCGCAGACGGTGGGGTCGGTCTAGGGAGCATGTCGCGTTTGGCGTGTGGTATAGAGGTCCGAGGCCGGCTGTGGCCGTCGCATTCCCTGGTCTTCATTCAAGATCATCCTGTCAACCACTGTGCGAGGTCTGGCATCAGCCCGTACAAGACTTACTTGGTGCGTCGCATCCAGCGCAATGTGTCGGATATCGACCGCGATCTTGATCCGTTGGAAGGTTCTGATTGACATGGGTGGTGAGCAGCCATTCGATGGCCTGATTTCAAATGCACTCACGTTGATTTGATACCAGCGCGGGCTTGAGCCTAACATCGAGCACGATGGTCCGAACGCGGAGCTCGTCGGTTCCTGCACCGTGGCGATTGTCAGATGAAAACCGAATGGAAGATGGGGGCCCGAGGCGACGCCCGATATGAGACGAAGGTGGGAACGCGTACCATCAAAGTGGCGCATCGGACGCGCCTTGGACGTGCACGCGTGACTTGACCAACACAAACGACGGCAGTCGACGCGCCTTGGAGGTGTTCGACTTGCGCGCAGCGATAGATGTGGGCGGCTTTTGAAGTTTCGCTACTGCGCAACAGCTAGGTCAGTCCTCCACACACACGCTCGTCGACAACGGTGCACGTATCTTGTATTCGGTATGACCACGTCGTCAAGCCTTAGAATTTACGGTCGAGGTGAGTCACAGGCCTTGAGCAGTCTAGAGAAAGAGTAGTTCATATCATAATGCACAGCGCGTGAAAGAATTGTTCATACCATAATGCATAGCACGTGGAGGGAGGAATGTTGGAAGGAAGACACGTTGAACGGCTAGCGGCGATGGGGGGAGGAGCAGGAGGACGGGGGCGATGCCTTTTGTACATGTGGAGACGAGAAGACTCTTCAGATGAGCTTGGGTAAGGAGAAACCGAATATATGAATATCTTGCAGAAACAATGCGGCCAACCGGTCGCAGGCCATGTTGCCCGACCGCCGTCGCCGGCCGTGCGAGCAGTTCGGTGGGACAAGGTGGGCAGAACGGTTCACTCACCGTGCATGAACCGCTGCGAACAGAAGCGCGTGGACTGCACTGGACTGATGTCTAGGCCGTTTTCCCAT
>NW_024468773.1:0-2191 GCF_001632365.1 Laetiporus sulphureus 93-53
GACCTCAACCAGGGTATATAGCTGGCGAACCCTATTATGGTTGTAGTCAGGGGTTCGCGATAACCTTCTGGGTCTATAGTGACTAACTTGCATGGGACATCGCCATGACTAACTTGCACGATTCAGCATCTTTAGCCTATTCGTGACTAACTTGCATGGCCTTTATAATCGTGTCTGACTTGCACTATAAGTCTGCCAGACCAGAGGTTCGAACCAGTGACCTTAGGTAAGCTTAGCATTTTGTCACGGGACCAGAACTAATCCCTATGAACCAATACCAATTATGACGATAGACCACTTCACCAAAAGGCTGGTAATGCTAAGCTTGGCTTAGCACTTGGTTCTGACTATATATATTAGGTTTTACGTGTCATCATTGGGTCATTCTGTGACATTATCGCCAATTGTGACCAGGTTTATATACTAAGATGGCCAGCTCATTGCTGAACTGCTCATTACTATGGGATGTGTTCATGCTCTGCTTCCAGAGACTAGAAGCATATCTGAAACGTGTCTGAAATCTGAAACTTGTAAGAGAAAAGTAGCCTGTTAACGCCATAACCAATACCCTGCTACCGCTACACTCGTTTGAGTGGTTCGTCCTCAATCATCGGTACCGCCTTCACTCCTTGGTGCTTCTGGAAGGTGCACCAGGCCGCTGCTGTCCTCCTGACCATGCCTCACTCAGTCAAGACTGTCTTTGCCAGCTCTGACCACCTCGTGTAGTACACATGTCTCGGAGGCAATTGGTATGACAAAGGGTCAGTCGGCCATCCGGGCTTTGCCTGCTGCTTGCCTCATGCTTCATGCTCAGCTCATTCTCACACTCCTCACTGCTATAGAGGTTGATGCTGATGGAGAGCCTGAGAATGATGGGTCTGTGCACAACTCTGACCAGGATGAGCTGGCTGATGAGGAGGCTTCTGTCAATGAGTCTTTATCTACCCCATCCACTGCAACTGCTTCTAGGCAAGAACAGAGTTACTGAGCTAATGTTGCCAAGGTCATCCTTGACCCACATATGCATCTTCTGCTCCGCACTTTCCACGATCATTCTAAGTCACCCGAGTATATGCCTTCATGGCGCAAGCCTACCATCGCTTGCCTGATGAGTTCCGCTCACCGCTTTTTCTTGCTTTTTCTGACTGTTGTTGCCTTCTAGTGCCATCACTGCCTGGAGTTCAACAAAGTGACGTGGATGTGTATCCTTAGCAAATTCGAGTTGATGTGCCACAAATGCCACCGTGATCACAAGGCGTGCATCTGGTGGTCACGTATGACTGCCTTCAACTTGAACGACAATTCTGGATGGATTGGGCTCGACGCCATCTATCATCAACACCGTTGGCCACTGCCATCTGCTATTGATAAGGATGTGGCTCTCAAGGCAGCCTCTTTACAGATGGCCTATGACAAAGAGCAGTGCAAGGCCAACTGTGAGGGCTCCACTCTTGCTAGGTAACTTGGCCTTTCTCAGAACACTCCCATCAGCAGGTATGAGGACTGCCTCTCCATGCCTCCATAGCTTCGTAAGCTCCTTTCTTGCTTTCCTTTCATCACCCAACCCTCAGCATTTCTTTTGCAAGGGTCAACACCAGTTGTCTTGGCTGAGGAAAAGGCTGCATCTGCCACCGCGAGGCTTAAGAAAGAGTCTAAGGAGCCAGGTAAGAAAGAGCTGGCCCCTACTAGCTCTATGTTGAAAATTCCACCGTATCGCTTTAGTATATGGCTCTCCGCTCTCTCATGCACATGCTAACCCATTGTCACTTCCCATAAACCTCATCACTACTTGCACCTTCAAGCGTGCTTGCATTGAGGATTCAAAGCCCGAGATCGAGCACTTCCGCATGCCGCCTGAAGAGCTCGGGGCCACTACATCATCCAAGATGAAGTTGTTAAAGGGCAAGAAATGTGTGAAGGGTTCTGCTGTCACATCCTCATCAAAGCCGGCCACTGTTGATCCATCCCTGGCCACCATCACTGCCAAACATGATGAGCTGCAAACACGACTTTTTGCAATGATGTCGCAATTTGACCTGCTACTGCAAAACTCACAGAAGATGTCCGAGGACAATCATAAGTTCAACATACCATCGGGATAAAGAATTGACATACACGTTGATCAGCTTTTGTGAGAGGTCGAGCACAAGGTGTGCACGGCACAACTGAAGTGACCTAGCAGACAAGCATA
>NW_024468774.1:0-2166 GCF_001632365.1 Laetiporus sulphureus 93-53
GCATGAGAAGCAGAGGTAGCATTGACAGCGGTAACGGGAGTGCGCATCGAAGTCTACCTGGGTCAACGGAGATGGAGATGATTCCCCTATCCGCATACCGCTTCGCGATCTGCCTAGCGACGATCGCGTTCGCCTGCCATTTGTCAAGACATGATGCATCATTAGGTCTGTTTAATCAAAGCGATGCAACAGCCACGCACCAGCTTGCTTTGAAAATACAAGAATCTGACCGATACATTTTGTCGGGAGGTGCCTGCCTTCCAAGAATTAAAGTTGATATGACCGAGCATGGCAGCACCAGAAGAGGTCGTGATAATGCGCGCATGGTGGTCCGGAGATGATTGGGCGCCAGCAAAGAGTGCGGGCATGAGCAATTCGGTGAACAGGAAGTGGCCTGTGGAAATATGGGCATGCATGAGTGGACGATGATACATGAAGCGTAGAGAGCATGCCTATGACGTTAGTGCCGAATTGCAGGTCGTACCCATCCGCGGTAAGCTGTTCTTTGGGAGGGGTCATGACGCCACTGCAATATGCTTACTTCACTCCGACATGCACGTATGGTTACGGACATACGCACGCGTTATTAAATAGCACATGCAGCTCCTGTTCCTTGCTGCCCACGGTACATCAGCGCCTCGCTATATGCGCTGATAGTTTAACCGACCGAGAGCACTCAACTCACCTTAGGAACTCATCAGCAGCCCTCCGCACCGACTTCAAGTCACCCAAGTCCAGCTCGAGAAAAATCGGTTCCTTGCCCGTTTCCTCCTTCAGACGTGCAACGGCTACCTCAGCGCGCTGTTTGCTGCGCGAAGCCATGTACACTTTGGCATTATGCTCCAGGAGAGCCTTGATCGTCTCCCAACCAATGCCGGTATTTCCGCCTGGGTCGTCATCAAGCCAGAGAGAACGACATGATGAAAGTACGAAACGTACCTGTGACCACAATCACATGGCCCGTGAGGTCAGGCATCTTACTTGTAGTAAAGTCGCCTCGAAGGAAGAAAACACGCCAGAACAAGACGGCGGCATAGTACACTTCTGATAGGATCCCCATGCTGAATGTCAAGGATAGTGAGAAGGATATGATGATTTGTGAACGAGGAATTGCACAGGGCTTCGTCTGTCAAATGTGAGGCAGAAGTAGTCTCCTGTTGCGTTGTAAAGACAACACTTTTATTCTATGCCTTTGCCGATCGGATCAGGATTTCGAGCAAGCCGTGATATATACGTACACGCAACATAACTTGATACCCGTTGACAAAGGCAATAACTTTGACTACTAAACCGATACACTCCCATATTTGATTTCGCCAAATGACTCCTCACATCAACTAAGTCTTGCGACCTGGCTGCATAGATCCCTTATATCATCGTCATGGAAGCGTCGTACTTACAGAATGCAGGCTGCAGTGTTTGCCAGTGCCTGTAGCGTAACCAAAAGGCGAAAAGATACTCGGCTTGCAATTACTAGGTCCAAGCCATCAATCCTTATATGGTCTTAGCATCCTGGCATGGCAACTCCTATTGTGAAGGACAAATCCTGGCGGCATTCGACTCCGCGAACCGATGAATCAGGTGCCGGATAATGGTTCGGGAGATATATGCTAGTCACGGCACTGCTCTCTCAGATAAACTCTCCGCGATCCCGCATGCCTTCATATGGCACGACACACCCTCGAGCCAAAGCCAGAAACATAAACGCAACAGAAGAGCCTAGCAATGTACACGATACGCTGATGTCCAAGCATCGGCCTTCATTCCGCGTCTCATGATGACAGCCCACCTAGCTTCAATGCCCCTTCACCTCCTCCTCGAGCCTCTCCCATACCTTCTTGCCAAGCTCGTCATCGTACACCTCCGCGCGACATTTAGCGACTTGTGCGGTCGGGACCGCGAACTGCATAAAGCGATAATTTACTCTCCATCCCACCGTGAAGCAAACAGGAGCAGGATGCGTACCTCTCCATTGGCATTGATCGCCTCGGGCATCGTCCCCGCCCACAGTTGCGTAAGCGCGCCGAAAGGCGTCGGGCGCAGAAGGAGCTTTAACTATTGCGCCAGGTATGTCATGAACATCGACCCGCTGGAGTGCCCCGAAGCGGACAAGAAGAGACGCACCACGATGCTTATGAGCAACCCTTCGACCCCGGTGCGCTGCCT
>NW_024468775.1:0-2145 GCF_001632365.1 Laetiporus sulphureus 93-53
CAAGGGTGGTCAGACCGTAACAAGAGGATCTGGGCCGCAATGCCACTACTCTGATGAACTACTTTGAGAGTCACGGAGGTCGGCCTTGCGGTGAGGCGGAGAGCCCCTATGTGCTCATGTGTCTCCTTCTATGTGAAGCTGACAGTCTTTTAGCACGGAGTACATCCTCGATGTTATTGGCGCGGGTGCGACTGCGAGTTCGGACATCAACTGGTACCACATGTGGAGGAAGTCTCAGGAGGCTCAAACGTTGGTGCAAGACCTTGACGCCATTCACGCCGAGGGTCGTCAACGCCCACAGTGCGTCCACCTTCATCATCGCTGAAGCCATGCAGCTAGAGTATAGGACAGAACTCTGCATCGTACTTCCTCGCGGACCTGAACAACGACTCGCTGCAGCGTACCTACGGCATCTCCTTCCCCGACAAGCAGCAGCCGTTGAATGACGCCGAAGGCGCATGGCCCTTCATACGACCGTCGCGGAGATGACCGTGACATTCGAGGCTGCAGACACAGTTGGCTGTCCGGAGCGGTGGCGACATACAATCAACATTCGCTGGCATACACCTAGGCATGGTCTTCCCAGTATGACTTGCGAGTGATTCTTGATGATGACAACTCATACGGCCATAATTGCCTCCAGTTTTGAACGGATGCGTGGAGGAAATGCAGCGTATACCAAACGAAGTATGTCGCTCAGCCCTGAGGGTTCAATTTCAACCACTGATGTCAATGATCCTTGGGACTACCATCCGTGCGAATCAACACTTACTACTTCATCTCCCGGACATCCTGCGGAACCTAGGGCCAGCACCATCAATTTGGTGCTTCGGCTTTGAACGTGCAAATTACATATTGCAACGAACAAACACCAACAACAGGATGGGTAAGTACGATTACTTCAACTTCTACAGAGGTTATTAAAGGCATTCATCTAGATGAGCTTCCATCCACTCTTCTAACCAGCTTCTGTGTTTCCGTGCGGTATAACTTGGCCGTCTGTTGACTAATGCACGGGCACAAGCTCCTGCAGTACCGTGTCACGCCGGTCCGGGCATCCTTCTGTCCTCCACACGTTCAGTTCACGTACGTAGCTTCTCGACAGGTTTTCGCATTGTTCTACAATTGTTCTTTTTCCACTGTTTCCCTATCATAGCGAACAATACCGATCAAGGTTATTGCTCTACAATTGATTGTTCTTTTTCCACTGCTTTCCTATCTTAGCGAACAATACCGATCAAGGTATGTTCAGCCTATTCAAGCGATCCTCATCCACTATAATTCGATGTTCTTTGGCACGTTTCATGCTTCACCTCCTCATTCAACCTTTCTCGATTCGTGCCCACAGCATCTGTCGCCATCCAGTCCCAGCGTTGCTTCATGAATCGTGGCACGCGTAAAGGCGTGCGGCCTAAGAGGCTTTCACCATCTATCAAGAAACAGAGGAGATCATCTAGCGGACACATCGGTCTGATACCTTCTGTGTCGGACACCGACTCTCAAGGTACGCATGGACATCTACCTGGACTAGAGCAAGGTAATACTCAAGGGGATTGTTACGCACCCGACGCAGTCCACTCTCTCCAAGCAGCTCCAGTTCCTGAAACTGTACTTGAAGATGGGGATGCTGATGGCGACAGCTCTCGAGATCTACTCGAGGCCACGTTCCACGGTAACTACTGCGGTACAACAGTATCACTTACCACTAACTTCATATTTTAGGCAGCAGTACTCAGATGACAATCAGCAGAGCGCGTAAGCGCGTACGCTCAAGGAGTCCCGTATCAGCTATCAGGAAACGCAGGAAGCTGCCTCGCGGACACGTCGACCTGGTACCCTCGGAGTCGGACACCACTCATCAAGATACACGCGTGCATCTACTTGAACTGGGGAAAAGTACTACTCAAGGAGGTTATCACGTATCCGACGCAGCTCCATCTCCTGAAATCGCACTTGAAGAAGGGGATGCTGACGGCGACCGCTCTCGAGATCCGCCCACGGTCAGCTCTCTTCCTCCTGGGGAGAACACGTTCCATGGTAATCACTGCGATAGAATGCTATCAATTACCACTAACTTCGTATGTTAGACAGCAGTAGTCAGCCGACAATCAGCAGAGCGCGTAAACGCGTACGACCAACGAGTGC
>NW_024468776.1:0-2135 GCF_001632365.1 Laetiporus sulphureus 93-53
CTCAAAATGAATGAACGCCACGAAAGAACACTGGCTTCATTGGAAGAAGAGATCACGGCTCGAATCCACGTTGAAATATTGGCAGCGGAAACTCGAGATCAACTAAAGGTCGCAAGAGCTCAGATCGGCACCCTCTCCGCCGATGTAGAAAGGCTCGTAAAGGCCAACAACATTCTGACGGCCGAAGCCCGAGCAATCCGCAAGGACTTCGAAGACTACAAGGACGAAGTAAAGGGCCAGACGGACGCCCTTTACGGCAACATGGTCGCCCTGAAGGAGGCTCAGGAAAAGACCACAACTTACATCGTTGGGCTGGAATCCCGGCTCAACAATGCCATAATCAATGCGCCCTCCACAGGTATCCAACAACCGGCCGGCCAATCAAGCCAAGGACCCCGTCGAATCAAGCTCCCCGATCCGCCTAAGTATTCCGAAAGGAAGTCAACGGAAAACTTCGAGACCTGGTTCATGAACCTTCAGATCTGGCTCGACTACAACCACTTCACGGACGACAAGGACAAAATTCGACAGGCCAACGCTCATCTAGAAGGAGGAGCTGCTCTATACATGAAAGAGTACGCAATCAAGCTCGCCTCAGGACAAGACGTTGGCACATGGACTGGATATACCAGGAAACTGGAGATGGCTTACAAGATGCTTGATCCCAAGCGCACAGCACAGGCACTGCTAGATGCGCACTGCGCAATTCGCCACAAGACCATGATCGCCTTTGCAGAGAACTTCAGGGCTTATGCCCCTGAATCAGGATATTCTGACGAAGACTTGATCGTCAAGATCAGGGAACAACGGTCGGCCCACATTCAAACGGTCATGTCGGTAACGGAGACACTATCCCCTAATCGGATTCCAACCACCTGGATGGAATACCTCGAATTCTGCTTGGAGATAGAAATCAAATATCAACAGCAGCTCATGGGAAGCAAGTCTTCTGGACAGACCGCAGCAAAGGTGACCCCTCCCAAGGACCCCAATGCCATGGACACAAGCGCCAGGATAGCACACGAACTCTCCTCAGAACAGGATAGGTGGCTAGCAAACAAACTGTGTTTGTTTTGCGGAAAGCACGCCTACGAACGAGGAAAGCGGTGTCCCTCTCCCAAGCCTGAGTATAAAGGCAAGCGGTTTCAGACAAGACCAACTGCACCTCAGGGCAAAGGGAAGGGAAAGGCGCAAAAGGTCCGACAAGTCGAAGAAGAAGGTAGCACGGAAACATCGTCTCAAATTGCAGCACTGGAGCAAGCAATTGCTGCATTACGTGGGATGAAGACCTCCACCCCAACTTCTTCGACAGGCAAGGGCAAGGCGAAGGCAGAAAGCAAGGCATCAACGGCATCGGCATCAACGGTCAAGGACACCACCGCGCGAATCCTCGAGTTGAATGAATTCTCAGAGGATTTTCAGTACAAAGCATAGACAAGTCTGGTACTATGCTTCAGGACAATCTAGATTGTATTAGTACTGTGAGAACGAATGTACCCAGCGACCACGTATATATTGCATCCGCGGGTTTTTCTAAACATTCGATCGAATTGCCGATAAAATTCGTATCACGGGAAATCCAGACAACGGCACTACTGGATTCAGGAGCATTTTCTTGCTACATCGATAAAAGATTTGCTCAAAAACACGGGTTTAAGTTAATACCACTGAACCGTGAAATAAGAATCCTCAACGCAGACGCCAGCCCCAACAAGGGCGGTGCAATTACCCATCGTGTAGTCACAAGCATCTTAATTGGGGAGCACCGGTCAACCGAGAGTTTACTCGTCACAAACCTCGGTCGCATGTCAATGATCCTTGGCATGCGATTTTTGAAAGAACACAATCCCCAAGTTGACTGGGAACACAGAGAGGTCATGTTCTCAAGATGCAGGCACACAATGAGGCAACAAGTCAGGGTTAGCGAAGAAGAAGTCAACCGCCTATCGCAATCTCGGCTTGAAGATGAAGCAGTTCTTCCTGACGTACATCAGGATGACGGGTGGGATCATGAAGACAGCTTCGTTAATTGGACAGACAACTTGCAAGACCAGGATCTTCGTAACATGGTGCACGACATCCTAGGCATAAGCAAGAAGGTAAAGGAGCATTTGGTAGAACAGCCGGCAGAAGAG
>NW_024468777.1:0-2045 GCF_001632365.1 Laetiporus sulphureus 93-53
CCGCCGACGACGACGACATTGTCCGCTCAACGGACATGACGCCGAGGAGGCCGCCCCACCAAGTGGGCAGCCACCACCATGGCAGGTGGCGAAGAGAAAAAAGGCGCCCAAGAGCACGCTGGGGTAATATAAAGTTCTTTGTTCAGGGCAGGTCTGCCACTTCCCAATCAGGATATATGTTCCCACCCCCACGTCTGCGCCACCGTGGGTGGGAACATATATCTTGATCGGGAAGTGGGCAGGGGTGGGAACATATATCCTCATCGGGAAGTGGGCAGGGATGGGAACATATTTTTCGATCTGGAAGTGGGCAGCGGTAACGGTGGCGCAGACGTGGGGGTGGGAACATATATCCTGATTGGGAAGTGGCAGACCTGCCCTGAACAAAGAACTTTATATTACCCCAGCGTGCTCTTGGGCGCCTTTTTTCTCTTCGCCACCTGCCATGGTGGTGGCTGCCCACTTGGTGGGGCGGCCTCCTCGGCGTCATGTCCGTTGAGCGGACAATGTCGTCGTCGTCGTCGGCGGCGGCGGCGTCGTCGTCGTCGTCGGCCTCGTCGGCGTGGGCGTCGTAGACTTCTAGCGTAGCGTTAAATAAAATTACGTTCGGCTTGCCTGAGCGCGAAAAAAACCAACCGTCCTGTCGTCCTCGTCCTCGTCCTCGTCGTTCTCCTCCTACCGCGGGTTCATCGACCGCCGCTAAAAGACGTCGCGGGTCGTCGTCCGTCCGATGCCGTCCACCGTCGCCCGTCCGATGCCGTCCACCGTCGCCCGTCCGATGCCGTCCACCGTCGCACGCATCATCCGCTCTTTCCTAAGTCGTTCCCCGCCGCGCATTTGTGTTTGATCCGGCACATGCGTCCACGCCAGGTATGCCTATTCTCCCTCTTAGTGCTCCATCTGCTAAGTCGCCCTTCTTCCTCGATGCAGCCCGGCATTCCATCGCTTCGATGGCGAACACCGACACCGACGCATTGTTTCCCCGCTTCCGTCTGTGGTTGCTCAGAGCAGCGGGCTTTCTGTGCAGTACGTCCGTGTGTATTGTTGTTTCTATGTCGATACTCACTGTCCAAACGGCTGCGTGCTAAGCAATGCAGCCCGCAGCCCGCACACCGACGCTGCGTCATCGTCATAGTCTTCGTCTTCGTCTTCGTCCGTTGTCTCCCCGCTTCCGTCCCCGGCGGTTTATATTGTAGCAATGGGTTCCTCAGGTGAGTTCGTCCCTATATCCATCGTCAATTAGCTTGTCCGAACTGTATTCCAGATCCCGTCGAGATTGCGCTCTCTTGATCCCTGGAGAGAAGCCGTCCTTGCAGAACTTACCGTAAACCACGAGATGCGTGGAAATACTATTACAAGTCCGACTTTCGGCCAGAGTTCGTTGAACTCTGATTGAACTAACTCAGTCAACTTCTCCTCCGCGGTACAAGTCCATTATAATGCCAGACAATGTGATTTACATGTTCTTTGATATGTGAGTAACAGTTCATGTTGATTTGCATTAGCGCGTGCTAGTCAGTCAGTATCTCGACATCGAGGCCGTCGTGGATGATGATGGGGAGACTGAGGTGATGGAGGAAGACGATCAGCCTTTGTCAGGTGAGTCAACAGCGCGCGACGTGCGAATCGCAGCTGATGGATCCATAGATTTCATCGAAGATGGTAGTGTACACTCGGAAGACGAGTCTTCATCTGTTCGGGCCAGAAGCCCATCCGACCACGAAGAAGGGGTTCTTGAGAAGGAAATCGCACGTTATTGCGTGATGCATTCGAGGGCTCCTCGAGCCTTTCCGACGGACCTCGATGCATTGGAGTCTGTTCGGGCCCCTGAGCTGACGGATCCTGCATTGTGGATGGTGAAGACCAGGGTAAGTGTCGTGCATTCTTACTTACATCGCCGATTGACGCTGAAAATCGTCCAGCCGAACTGTGCTCTTCGAGCATTCTGTCTCATCTTTGGCGCATTGGCCCCCACAGCGGCATCTATAACGCAGTCTGCGGGTCCATCTGATCCTATAACGCAGTCTGCGGGTCCATCTGATCCT
>NW_024468778.1:0-2117 GCF_001632365.1 Laetiporus sulphureus 93-53
TGTTCCATGGGCGTAGGAGCAGACGCAATGGAAGACGGAGAAGGGCTTGGTTCCTACATGGCCTTTTAGGATCAGTAAGGCAAAGGGCATGCAATCACACACCTTAGCCCCAGAAAGAGCAGCAGCCTGCCCTGAGAACAACAGCTCTTCACACCACACTAACCAGGACGGACATGCAATGGGGTCTAACAAAGCTTGGGCCTTCTTGTGGAAGTTCTTGGCATGAACGTGCGTGGTCTCTTCAGGGATATCATCAAGAGCAGACTAAAAACAGAGAGGTTTAGTATGGCAGCAACAAACCTGGAGTAGCGAGCTCACCAGGTAGGACGCGAAAGCTTTGACGGCAGTCTCTATCACACCTTCATCACCCAAAGTACGGGCCACCTGAAGGTCTTTCCATTCATCGTAAAGATTGAGACATGTGGTGGTGACCTGCGGAGAGGTCTTTGAATGAGACTGCAAGGGAGTGCCATGTTAGCCATCAAGGAAGGGACATGAAAGAAAAGGGACGAACCGGCAGCACACTGACAGATTGCAACAGCATTCATGGAAAAGAAGAGGCCATGGGTACGGGCACACCCAGGAGCAGTGAAGAAGAATGAGGGAGAGTGGAGGTGAGTTGTTAGATGCCATAGCAGTGACAGCAAGGACAAAAATTGACGCGTCAAGTTGGACCAATAGGCGTGTCTTAAAATAATGGTGAAACAAACATCGACCATGCAGTACCAAAGTCTGACTTTGCAAAAGCCCAATTATAGTAGCACAATAGGGCAGGGCATTCTATCCAGAAGGCAGCAAAGTGGAACCGAGACACATGAGAAGCTCAGAGGACGAGTCAATTTTTCATTTTGCGCAAAGAAAATGAGTACGCATTACAAAGACAACATCAACCACTCAGGCTATCATACAGAGGACTGGACAGAGAATGGGCTACATGAGTCCAGCTTGATGGAGACTCGCTTGGCTCATCAAACCATCCCTTCACAGCCTCCAGTTAGAGTCCCAACCGATTGATTTTGGTGATCAGGAGGAAGTGTTCATGCTCAAAGACTTCCATCAGAAAGACTTGGTCCAGTCAGACATTCTGGATGTGGTGGAAGATGCGCTCTGTCTCCACGCGCACGTTGGTCAAAACTAGCAAACAGAGATCCTACTAAGTCAAGAAAATGAGCCAAATAATGGGTGGACATACATGCAGGAGCGGGCTTGAGAAGACAGCATGAAGTGTGCCCCAGGCAGCAGTGAATGCAGGCACGCAAAGTGCTGGCATTCTGAGAAACAGGGACAATGAGACATTCATCTGTGGGAGAACAGCGAGAACACTAGAAGCAGAAAGTCAGTAAACGCGTATATCTGACTGAACAAAATAGACATACCTTGGCAGAAGGCCAAGGCTTGCCAAAATCGACAAGCACCTGCTTAAGCACCCCAGAAGTATTGCAGATGATATCCAGGTATTCTCGGAGAACCTCAGGGGTAATGGCTTTAGCACGCATGGCAGGCACCTTGCCAGATGACATAGTAGGAGTGGGAGGCTCGGGAGACCCTGCCAAAGAACCTACCATGGACTGTGCATGAGAAGCGGAGGCAGTGAGAGTCTCACTGAACTCGTGCTTGGTGAGCTCGACAGATGAAGCAGAAATGCTCGACTCGCAGAAGGGCTTGGCAGCCATAGCAGTAGCAGCCACGGCCATGTGGTCTTGATCAAAACACATCCACCAGAAGGTGATGGAGCACACGTGCCCTAGGAACTTCGTATCATGACGATCAACCACGAGATCCTCCACGCACCCCATTAGAAATGAGTCGCATGCGGTCACACGGGCCTGGGGTGCTCCACTAAGTGTTCCCCGGTCTATCACCTCGACTATTTCTGTCATCTTGGCATGCAGTTCCGTAGGAGAGTGCAAGGGACCAGCATTGATGAAGGCCAAGTGAAAGGCTGTGAGATCGGTATGGCCAATCGCGGCAGTGAGCCATAGGTCAAACTCGGGACGGGAGTGGAACATGAGCCAATCGAGCATACTGGCCATGATGCTAAGAACCGAAGTGGCGATGAAAGGGTGACAAACATAAATCTCAGTCTGAAGGGAAGATCAGCCACACGTCACCCACAC
>NW_024468779.1:0-2111 GCF_001632365.1 Laetiporus sulphureus 93-53
CGGGGGTGTGTTGTTCTGCTCGTTCGTCCACCTCGAGCTCACTAGCCACGTACTCAACTGTAGATCTAGATCACGTGCGCCGAAGGGTTCCATTGTTCCCCTAGAAAGCGATACAATTGCTGAGTGCCTTTATTGTTGAGCAGGAGCATTATAAGGTGATCGGTGTTGCTACTCGTCGATTCGGCCGACTGCCAATGTCGTCATCTATCGATAGCCGCATTGAACCCAAACTCGATCTCGCTGAATGGCTTGTCCATTTCCGAACAAGTTCAATAGGAGATGATCTACCGGTTCATTGTGAACTCCCGTTCATGAAATCCGACCAAATGCCCTATCGGTCACCACAGACTCCCATGTTGAGAAGACGATTCATGTCAAAGGGTCACAATACACAGGTGTGGACTCAACCATAATCGAAGACGGTCTCAGAGAGCTGATCAGACGAGCAGCCGCACCGGCGTGCTTTGCGCGGAGATCATGTGTTTACCCAAACCTGTGCCGCTGCCGATGCCGCTACTGTCTGGTCTTTATAATCGCCAATTTTCTGCACTAAACTCACATCGCATTGTAGGCTGCATCTCACCGTCATCTTGCAAGCACTGCATCGGGAATCCGACCTCAAGTCAGGCGTCGCAATGCAGAAGTAAGGGTTTTCAGAATGATACCAAGTACAGTTAATCTCACATTGCATTGCAGGCTGCATCCCACCGTCATCTTGCAAACACTACATCGGGAATCCGACCTCAAATCAGGCTTCGCAATTCAGAAGTAAGGGTCTTCAGCATGATACCAAGTACAGATGTAACATGATCCTTACAGCACTTGCATCCTGTACGACACAAAATCAGAGGCAATAATGGCTATGTCGTTTACTATGAAAGTGTCGGCAGCGAGCCCATACCTCATCCATCTCGTATTCATCCGGGGAGGATCCTCGAAGTCGGCGATTTGTTCCTCCATCGTATACGACGTGGACAAAGAGGGGAGTCGGACGCCGTTCAGGTGTGGATGGTCAATGAGCAAGGTGACTGGCAAGAGATTATGAAAGCCAAGGAACAGACACACCCGGTGATGGAACATTTAGTTCTGGTGTTTGGAACGTCCGGTCAGCCAAATTGGGTGACGCCTCAGACTGCACATCGGCACGCTGAACCCGAAATTCTAATAGTGGACGACAGTGTGCATGGACTTGTATATTGACTTGTATATATTGATCTGTACCTGTATCTTTCAAACTAGCCTGCGGATAAATGTGAGCCCCAGGACTCCAAGACGATTGTGAACTGTAGATGGGTATGCTACCACGATGCTGTTGTTCTATGACAACTAGTCTTCCATCAATGCCGATATGCTCACCTGAACATAGCTGATGAAGTTCCGGCTCGGACGGCGGGCCTGTTGCTCACATTCTGAGCTCCGAGGAGCAGGGTAATAGAATGGCGTCGTAAATGTCTCCGACACGATCTGTTCGGTTTCCACTTCATTTGCAACGTTGCCATAGAGCACACGTATCAGCAGACTTTACTCAAAGTTTATGACGCTCGCTCGCACACGTATCAGCAGACTTTACTCAAAGTTTATGACGCTCGCTCGCACCTACGTAGGCGGCATACAATCATGACCGCAGGATGGAGTCCGAACGTTGGTTTCGTCTCCACTGAGCTTCGACGATAGTACAACGGAGAGAGATAGTACGCGATCGTCAGCGGCACGAAAACGATGCCCAGGTAGGGGAACGTATAGAACGCAAGAAACACGGTTCCAACGACAGAACTGCATGCGCCCATGTTCGGTAACGTTAGTCAGTTGAGCAGATCGCTACGTACCTTAGCGAGGACATGAACTGCATCGATGGTATCCTGGTCCTTCGACAAGCGCAACAGGATACGGCCTAGACAATGTTCAGAGCAGATTTAAAGGAGGATGATGATCATACCCATTGGTGTGGCGTCAAAGAATGACACTGGTGAGTGCAACATGCTATTCCATGCCTTCTCGAACATTCGCAGGCCAGCGTACAAACTCGCTAAGCTATGGCATTGTGAGTGACCGATCCCAAAGGAATTGCCGACCATTATACTGACGTAATAGCGAAGCTAAGGCCCTTGATA
>NW_024468780.1:0-2086 GCF_001632365.1 Laetiporus sulphureus 93-53
CGATGCCGACTGAACGTAAGCCATAGCGGGGCCATCCTTGCTTACCGTGAAGCTCGTGGGCATGCATGCGCCCATGTTGGCCATAGGTACGCCAATATTTCCTTCCGGGTTCTTCATTCTACTGATCTCATCCGATCTTGTCAGAAAGCGTCGATCAAGAGCAGACTGGGGAAGACGCTTACCCTGCTTGACAGGTGCGGGGTCAACAAACATGGCGCGTCTCTCGCGCCAGGTTGGCGAATGACCGTCTCCATTGCAGCGAGCTGGTTATACACCAAATGATGCTATCACTGGGGGGCCAGGATGACGCTCAGATAGACACAGAGCTGGGTTACGATGAGCGGGGAGTGATTGGGAAGACAAATGATTAGATGGAAGGAAGAGTGACAGACGATGAAAACGAGGTTCGAAATCGGCGAAAATGCTCATTATTGAGTGGGAAAAGGTGAGTACCGGATAGACTTGTGTGCTGTAGGATATATAAGTCATGTTAGTAGTGTGTTAGGGAGAAGACGAAATGAAACTGGATGGACTTACGGGAACTGGACTTGTGTGCTTCAAAATGACTAGCGCGGGTTTCTTTATGTATGGACTATACTTTAAAGCCCTTTCTGCACGAAACCAACCCCATCTCGAACATTCTCTGCGGTCGTCCAAGCTGCCGGTAAAACAAATATATTCGCGCGCTCCATACACGGTTTGTCCGTTGACATCCGAGCGTGACGTAGACAACTTCGACTCTCGAGAGTAACTCCAGGTCAGCTATGAGGACAAATGTCAGTCTACGGCCAGTGCTTGCACTAAGGATGGGAAGGAAACGCACCAGGGAAGCCCTCGAGTTCCTTGCCGTCAACGAGATACTTCACGGCAATCTTGATCTCTGCAAGGTCATCGAGCACATCGAGCTTGGTCAGGTTCAGCGTGTCGTAGCCATTGACGAGGTACGAGTGCTTCATCACCACGAGGTCCAGCCAGCCACACCTCCTCCGGCGCCCAGTCGTCGATCCATACTCTTTCCCGACCTCCTGTAAGTGCACGCCAATGTCCTATGCGAAAGCATCAGTGGACACGCAAGGTGAAGACAGCCACTGTTCAGCGCACGTTCAGCTGCTCAGTCGGGAACGGCCCGCCGCCGACACGCGTCGTGTACGCCTTCATCACGCCGATGGTGGTCCCAATCAGCTTGGGCGGGATCGCAAGACCCGTGCACACTCCACCGATGGTGGTGGACGAAGACGTCACGTATGGGTAGGTGCCGTAGTCGATGTCGAGCATGACCGCGTTGGCGCCCTCGACGAGGACACGCTTGCCTGAGGAGAGCGCCTTGTGAATGAAGACGACGCCGTCGACAACGTATGGGCGGAGACGCTCAGCAAGGATCTATGCATGAGAGTAGACAGGTTGAGACGCTCGATGTGTGAAAGCACATGCGGGCAGGACGCGTACTTTGTACCGCGCAATTTCGCCCTCCGTATCGTACTCGAAGTGCCCATAGCGCTTGAAACGCCCCTCTACGAGCCTGCGGAACCTTTCGGCAAAGAGCTCATGGTCGAATAGATGATGCACACGCAGGCCGGATCGCGACGACTTGGAGGAGTAAGCCGGGCCGATGCCCTTCTTCGTCGTGCCGATGCTGTTTGGTCTCGGTCAGTACAGTCTGAGGAGAAGAGCCGGCGAAGGAGAGCGTGGAGGAAGGAGATCGCGCACCTCGAGCCACCGAGCTCAGCTTCTTTCAGCCCATCGACAATCTGATGAAAGTCAAAGACTAGATGCGCGCGATCGGACATGAACAGGCGATTCGAGCAGTCCAGTCCTAGATGTCCGCCCACGAACAAGTCAATCATGACATTCATACCGCTCGAGAAGCATGATGCCACACCTTTTGCCTGCAGAGCATCCAGCTCGGCAAAAAACGACGGCACATGCACGACGACGCCAGTCCCGATCAGTCCCGTACACTTCGGGTTCACCAGACCTGCAACGCGCTCCCTTCTCAACTCCGAGCACCATCAAAGGAACATGGGGACGCACCGCTTGGCAATAGGTGGAACGCAAAGGTCATCTTGGCCTGATTGGGGCCGATGGG
>NW_024468781.1:0-2068 GCF_001632365.1 Laetiporus sulphureus 93-53
TCCCTGCTCGACTTGCGGCGATGCATGTGTACAACAGCTGTTTGGACGATTCTAGGGCTGGACATATCCTAAGAAGGCGACCAATGCTATCAATTGGGTGATGGATCAGAAAGTGTACTGCCAGCACCGAGCGTAAGCCAGTCGACGATTGGGAGCACGATTATTCCACCGCCAGCACTCAACCAGCCGATCCGGTTGTAATGACAGAAAAAGATACAAAGCCTAGTCGTCCACAAGCATCGAGATGAATTGTCCAATGCTGCAGTTTGGTGGTGGAATTTGGTGGTGGAAGTGAAGCCAAAAGTGCTACCGCTCATAGACGCCCGTGGAAGTGATCGCACCAAATGCACACATTATTCCCTCACAAAACAAATGGTGTGTTGAACGTTTCCAATCAAGCCAGTGCTCTCGATGAATCATGTACACATGGGGTAGTGTATAGAAAGTGTGCTCGACGAGACAGCGCATCACACTGTAGTTAAAGAGTCGAAGGACACCACTTCTTGCCCTTTCCAAATGACTTGCCCTCAAAACCCGGCCGACCCTTGCCCTTTGTCTTCACGCCCTAACGCTTGTCGTTCCTCTTCTCACTGCGCATCGCGATATTATCCGCGCATTTCTTCTGCTTGGCGACCATTGTGGTCTCAACTTGCTCCTTGCGTTCATCCCTGCGCACTCATTAGTCAAAACGTGTTTTATATCGTAGAAATAGACAGCGAATACGCACTAGGCTTTCTTGCTCTTTTGCTTCGTTTTCTCCTTCCGCTTCGTCGCCTTCTTTAGCCGAGCCTCGTCGTCATGCACCTTGACACCCTCCATTCACGCCTCCGCCTTTTCCCACTTTTCGCGCTCCTCAATCGCTTTGCGCTTTTCCTCTGGCATCGCTGCGAGCCTTTCTTTGCATGCTGCAAGCTGCTCCAACACCTGGGCAGGATTTGAGACCGTCTTGAGGTGGTCCGCCTTCTTGCTCGGATTACCGGTGACCGCAGAGAATGCGACGGTGGCATACTTCGACTTGGGGTCTTGTGATGGACCTGAATTCGATGACGAGCCTTGATCCTGAACTAGTAATTGCATCTGATCATTATCATCGTCAGCATCTTCCCTCTCTGAGTGCAATTATTCTGCGGGTTGGTTGCGTACCTTCGTCTGCGGTCCCTTGTGCTTCTCTTTTCCGTTCTTGCCCTTCATCTCCTCCTCATGCTTGATCTTCTCCTTTGTTCCCTTCCTCCGCCTCTCTCTCATCGCCGCCCGTTGCTTCCACCGCTCCTCCAGCAGCTCATCCCTACTCCCTGCCTCCCCACCACCACCATCCCCCTTCCCTCCACACCGTAGCTCCGCCATCCTTGCGTGCAGTTTCTCTCTGAGTGCCTCGATGCTGCCCTACTCCAGCATGGGCACCAGGGTTTGCATTGGTCGTTCGTCTGTGCCGGAAGCCGCACCGTCGACGTCGACATCGACAATCACGTCCACGTCCATAGCATCTCCATCAGAACCCGGACCTTGCGTGGCTGCGTCTGCTTTTTGCTTGCCCTTACTCTTCTTGCTTGAACCACTCTGCTCTGCCGTTTGCAGGGATTCGTTTTGAAGTCGATGACGGTCTTGTTATCAGCGGGGTCGAGCTGGGTCGCACTTTAGACTTCGATCACTGTTGAACCGGACGCATGTATGCATACCTTTTCTTTTTTGGCCTTTTCGGTGCCTCTTTGATCGCTTGTTTCGGTGCCTTCTGCTTTTTGCTGTTCTTCTGGTATTTAGATGCTATCTGTTGCGTGAAGTCGCATCGCAGGGTAAGACACAGCATATAGAATCAATATGCACTCAGCAGGGGATCATTACTGCTGATTCGCCTGCTCTTCCGAATCGTCCTGCATCAAATAGTACTTTGCAGGGATGAGCTTCAGTAGCGTCTGGAAAGTAGCATTGTGCTTCTCTAGTGAGCTCCGCAATGTAAGTGTTGATGTCGCCATTCTCAAGAGCCATCGAAAACCAGCAATGCCCGAGAACACAACTATAGGAAGGATTGTCAAAGCTCGACTTGATGGATAGAGGTAGCTCGCGAGCGCTA
>NW_024468782.1:0-2056 GCF_001632365.1 Laetiporus sulphureus 93-53
CGGCTTGCTCGCTCATCATGTTCGCTCATGTGTTCATACGTATTGCCTTGTATATAACAAGCTTGTAACCACCGCCCTCCAGTCGTCCTTGAGCACCACTGCCCATACAAGACGCTCCCGAGAGGCAAGTTGTACGTATATACAGGTTCTTTTGTTTATATCCAGCGAGTTTGATCCGAGACGCGGACATTTGGCAGTAAGGCGCCGACCCAGACACCGAACTGGAAGACTCTGCAAAAGCTAATCCTATCATACTTCCACAATATCATGCACCTGCTCACGCAGCTCACCGACAACGAGATGCTGCGCCTGGCTATCCCGGAGAGCGCGAAGCTCGTGCCCTACGTGACTGGCAGCTGGAAGGCTGTCAAGGTCTTCTTGAGGGTGCGTATCCTGGCAGTTTGAATAGAGTTTTGCGATACTGGAGTGTCGTCTTGTGTGGTGCAGACATGCTTGGACCTGTGGTCAACCGCGGAAGACGGCGTACGGATTGCCGCATTCGTCGCGGTACGTAGGCTTGCATTAGCCACGGATGCGTCTATCATGGATTTGGTGCTCAAGAATGCCACAGCATGCTATCCCTTTCTGCCGCATTGGCAGATAGTTCCTGGCCTCTAACTTAAAATGCGTACAGAATACCTACCTGACGCTCGTGCGCTCGTGCAAGTCGACATCACCGCATACCCTGCCGTCTATCAACCTCATGAAGAATTCGGCATCCGAGATCTACTGTCTGGACCACGCAACCGCATACCAGCACGCGTTTGGATACATCCGTCAACTCGCGATTTACCTCCGAAACATCATGAAGGTGAAGAGCAAGGTGAGATCCCCCTTTACCTCCATGTATTAACTGGCGCTCCGACTAATAATATGGCCTAACCTTACGTAATGCGACATGCAGGAGGCATACAAGCAAGTGTACAATTGGCAATAGGTGCATTGCGTGGATTCCTGGGCGTTGGCGCTTGCCAGGGCGTGCGATAAGGAGAGGTTAATGGAGAGAAACGGCGCGGAGAGCGAGTTGAAACCTGTCATCTACCCTCTGGTGCAAGTGTCGCTCGGTTCCATGAAGTAGGCTATTCATCCATCCATTATCGCGCAAGTGTCACTCATCGCACGCGATCGCCCCTAGATTGATCCGTAATCCACGCTCCTACCCCTTCCACCTCCACATCGTCCGCTCGTTGCTTCACCTGACGCTGTACGAAAAGAAAAAGCCTAATATCTTACAGGTCACAGAACATTACGAGAGGAGGTCTATCTGAATATGTTCCATCGAGATTAATCACTCGTCGCCATACTCTTTGTCTTGTTTTTGCTTTGCCTGATGCATGGTCTTTTGGCGTCGACTGATCTGCCATCGACCGGTCTGGCGGTCCGTCTGATCTTGCTTCGCCGTGCTTGTCTTCTGTATGTGCTCTCGACCTGCGATTCGTGCCTTGCAACCCGCCCCCTTGCAACCTTTGCTTTCTGGCTCGTTTGTTGCATGATGTGCTTGGTTGCGTGGATAGCGCTTATGGTCAATGTCTTACTCTAAGTCGCATGTCATCCTGATTGCGTCCGCGATTGATACGCCGGACTCGTTGGAAAATGTCATTGTAAAGGTGTGTGTCTTATTATACTACTGTAGTGCGACGACAGCGCTGAGCAGGTTGCACCTGTGAGCAGTGGATAGAGGAAGTACGTTCGATCTACGGACCTACGATCTCGGTTATTCTCGTCGGCTGCAAGTCAGATCTGGGGCCACCAGAAGGTATACCTCTCAAACTAACTCTAATTCCGCAAAACGACTCGCGTAATTGACTGTGATGGTCCAGGCTCACCGTCCTCGCAACAATTTATGACGCGCGCCGAGGCGGAGCGCGTGGCGCAGCTGATCGGGGCGCGCGCGCACAAGGAGTGCAGCGCGCTGAAGATTGAGGGCGTGGATGATGTGTTTGAGGTGGCGACGAGGGCGAGCATGCTCATGCGTGAGGGCGTGCCGGCGCATGTGCCGAGTGCAGGGCATGAGCGGCGCGGGAGCCGCGGTGCGAATCGGGATTGGGAGGGGAAT
>NW_024468783.1:0-2041 GCF_001632365.1 Laetiporus sulphureus 93-53
ATGTAGAAGGGCGCCGCAGGTGTGAAAAGCCTTAGAGATAGTGACACAAGAGGGAGAAGCGGAGAACGTCGGGACGAGCATGCTGAAGACAGGGCAGGATAATGGCAGCGCGCGGCGCTGCTTGATGAATGTAGCATTGAATGCGGGCAACCGCCGGCATGGGTCGAGAATCTGCGGCGGTACGAGTGCACTAGTTGGTGTATATGGCCAAGTGTCCAGACGATTATCTTCCTTGACTAGGACGCGAGCGGCCATCCATATCACGAAGAGGTGCTGAATAGAAGCAGAATGGCAGTGTCTCAAATGCGTGGTAAACACGTTCACGACAGAAGGAAACTATACTTCGGGCGATATGAGTACAGGATAACTGTGCGTGCACTTCCATGCTTCCTTGGGCGCCGACCACTGCCTCGCTCGAGGAACTCGAGGAACAGAATGCGCGCCACTGAGTGCGTCGTTCAATTCTGCGCAGGTGATATTCACCTTCTACAAGTGCGAACGTAAGTCCCATCCTCGCACGTAACAGTGCGCGAGATGAGACACAAACCGCCATGTTGCACAGATTGGAAGGGAAAGAGTGCGAGCATCTTGACGAGCGTCCGCGTCCTCGTTCAGCGCTTTCAGCGCTCAGCGGTCTAATACAATTTACTAGTACATATGATCCTGCCCATCAAACATGCGCTTTGCGAGCTGTGCATAGGCCACCCACATATACTTAGCCTCGCAAACCTCACACCCCCTTTCCCTTTCCTCTCATCCCTATCCTCTCGCATCCCCTGCATTCGGACACTTCGTCAAAGCTACACTTCTGCAACACTCTGTGATCACTGAGAGCTCGAACTATGGATACAACTCCGAGAAACATCGACTCTGAGCTATCCAGTCCTCTGACTGTGCCCACCTCAGAGCATTCTGACTTGACTGTACCTGAGTAAGATACATATTTCCTCCATTCAATTTATTTCAGTAATTCAATGAATCTATGATACCACAGAATCTCAATCATACAACCTATGGAGGGTTCACAGCCAACCCCATCTCCTTCAGACCCTCAGATTCTGAATATGCCAGCACAGTGAGCTTTCCTTTGTGTTATATCTTACATATTCATCATCTATCTGTCAAGACCTTCAAACTCAAGTTTGTCAACTGCCGTGAGCTGGAGTGGTCTTCTGTTGACAGAAGAAGCTCAACTCATGTAGGTATCACTAAACTTGCAATGTTATAATGTCCATCATTGATAATCTTGAGCAGAGCAAAATTCAAACCTGAAACTTGTGTAATGCTATTGAAAGAGTATCTTGCAGTGAAGGATACACATGCTGGGTATGTTATAATAGCACTGAAAATGCTGTGACAACCCTGCTTAAGCTGTGTAACCAAGGAACCTGTTGCACAACATCATCAAACTTGTGCTGAATGACAGCATGGAGAATGAAGAAGCACTGCAGTATGTGTGAAGTTTCTAAGATGCAATGGTCAAATTATTCATCAAAATACAGATTACATGACACAAGCCTCAATGCATCTATATTGCCCACTGGTATTGATGCACATTTATCACAAATTCAAGGCAACATTTCAAATTCTTTCACACTGGTCCTGGGACTCCTTTCTCAAGAACTTTTGAAATGTTATGACAAATCACATCTGCTGGATGAACTAAAAAAGGTGATAATGATAGGAAGAATTGCATTGCAGCTAGTTCCTGATGATCATGAACACAAATGGGCATATTGGGGCATGCTTGCAGATGCCTTACATAGGCAATTTCAACATACTAGGAATCTTACATATCTTGATCAAGCCATTGCTGGAGCAGTGCAGCTGACATCAAATGATCCTGAGATGCTGAATGACCTTGGAATTTTCTTCTCAAGGCGCTTTAGGCATTTTGATAACCTTGCAGATGTGGACCTGGCCATTGCTGTATGGCAAAAAGCAATGCAGCTGACACCTGATGATAATGCAAAAAAGCCTCATGTGCTCAACAATCTTGGAAACTCCTTCTCAAGTCGCTCCAAATATCTTGGTAACCTGA
>NW_024468784.1:0-1983 GCF_001632365.1 Laetiporus sulphureus 93-53
AAAGACCAAATTCTTTGAGGGTCTGTCATCGAAAATGTGTCTGCATCCAAGTCTAGATGTGCACTATCAGTTCCGGATTGGGGAATAGTCTGTGAACGTACCTTGAGCTGGTGAAATGGACTACGTTTGTGCATCGTAACAATGCAAGCCTGACAATACAAGGTGAGATCGTCACAGTCAAGGCAGCGAGTCTCAGCATTGTGATCACCACAACATGGGCAATACTCCGCTGTGAATTCACAGTGACCCTCATAATGCAAGAGCTCTGCTAACCACTCCTCTCGACGTGGCACCCACTCACGAAGGGGGTGGTCCTGGCACCGGTGATGTCAATGCCATCGACAGGAGACAGACATTCTGCTGACTTACCCCAGCAGTATGGCAGCGCTGTTTCTGAGTCTCATCCATCTCTGATAACTCATGTATGAAATCGACATTGACATCTGCTTGATCAGGGTCTTGCAATGTCGATTCATATGAGCATATATCATCTGACTCGGGAATAGAGTCAGCAGTGGTGGACAGTGGTGGGGCATTGGAGTGAGTTTGATCAGTAGCAATGAAGGATGTCTGTGCAGAGAGTCCATGTGCCTGTGCAAAGTATTCGATGTGCCTGCTAGTATCTTGAGGAGGATCTCATTTTTGTGAGTCTTTTTCCTCATCAGAATCAGCAAAGTAGTCAATGCCACAAATCCACTGGTGACGGCGGCACTTTGAAAACATGTTGGTGAGCCAGGAGCACAATGGAACAAATCCTGATGGGAGCGTGTTCAAAAAGGGGCAAGAAATCAGTGTAATTCGCTTCCGCCACAAAAACAGTGCGACCTTCCACAGGCCGCTCCTCACATGAGAATATGAGTCACTGTGCATGCCTTTTTCACTCATTAATATTTGTATATATACCGTACTACACTGTTGTAAACTGAGAGCCGGCAACGACTACAAGTGGTCTCCCCATCCAGGCCTGTATAGTGTCGGTGACACACGCAGATGTAGTCTCACCATCTGAGGCAGCATGTCATCAACAATGCACACGGGCATAACCTCCCCATCTGAGGCTGCATAAAATGGGCATAGTCTCCCCTTGTCTGAGGCAGCATGGTGTCGGCAATGTGTAGGAACATGGTCTCCCCACCCAAGTGACATGGCACAGGCATAGTGTCCTCATCAGGTGGCAAGGCATCAGCGATCCATACAGACATGATCTCCCCATCCAGAGCGACTTAGAATCAACAACGCACCGAGAATCACCACCCCCTTTCTGCCTATACCTCATTCACTAGTGTGCCCCATGACTCGACAACACAAGAAAGTACTCACCAGCCCGGCACGCCGATCCAGCATCGCACTAGGACTTATAGCTGTTCAATATGATGAAAGGTTTATATGTCATTTGCTTACCGATGTCCTTCTATCAACCATTTCCCTTCTTGCCCACGACGCTGAAGCCTGTAGTTGTGAATATCAGTCAATGTAATATAACTGTGTAATGAGCTTGGTGTGAACTTACCGGCACGTAAAACATTGCATGAAAGTATACAGCATATATCATTAGCATGGGAGGGGAGGGAAGAAGGAAGAGAGGTAGGGAAGGAAGGGAGGTAGGGGAGGGAAGAAGGTAGAAGGGAGGGGGAGGGAAGAAGGTGAGTGATGAGCAATGCTAAGTTGACCGGGAGAGCTCGAACTTTAATTCGAACTCTGCCCCGAGGAGCGTATTCAACAAAAGCGTATTCAACAAATCTCGATCATAATCTTACGAAGTTCATGTGCTTACAAATCTCAACTCACGATGCGGCAGCCAATCAACGATGAGAAAATGACCATGCTGATTTCCAACCACATGGCCCGCTGCCGTTGCAGACAGTGTCAGCAACGGTTTACTACCAGTTAGTATGCTCTGAATAAAATGCGTATGTGTGCCCTTGATTATGTTTGTACATTTGGAGCTGTCCGAGAGCAGCGTAGCCTCAAAGCTCATCAGCT
>NW_024468785.1:0-2031 GCF_001632365.1 Laetiporus sulphureus 93-53
CTCGATAAGGATGCTCTAGAATGATGGCTTCATCCTGCTGGCTTGTCGAAGCTTCCGATACCTTTGTGGGCTCTGCTGCTTGAGTCAGCTCTGGCTGCGCTACTGGCTAAACAGGTGATGCTGACTGTGCTGGCTTCAGTGGTCTGCGTATCTTGACTCCGTCAAACATCTGTTTCTTTCGTAGACTGAGCAGTTCATGTTTGAGGGCCTGGATGCGCTGTTCACCCGTTAACGAGAATGTGCTGGTCTTTTTGACTTCGAATAGGTTCGTGGCCATGGATATCGAGGCTTGAGCCACTGCGGAACCTACGCCTGCTGCATTCTGTCTTCTATGCCACTCGTAGATGCAATCTCAGATGGTAAGACCTGGGATGTTCCGAGGAACGAACACTCCATTCGATAGGATGACCTTTCCGTCCATATTCCTCAGACACTTCCCGCTCTTAATGTCCTCCTCGACATGCTTGCATGTCCCGATCATGCCACCTGGTTCCCCACAATAATGGCAATAGCTATTCGGAGGTGTGGTCCCATACGTTTGCCTTTGCGCTGGCACTGCAGTGCTCGGGTTGGCCTTTATTCTGGCTGTTGCATTCGTAGACATCGCCGTGAGTGTCTGGACCAATTTTACGAGGCTCTCGATGAGTAACGATATGTCCTCCACTTTGATCCCAGCTGTCCCTCCTTCAGCCTTGGTCTCTGCTTTCGCTATGCTCCCTCCGGTACTTGCTGAAGGTACCATCGCAGTGTCATGTAGAATGAACTTTGCTGCATTGTAAACATCGTTGACGTTGTACGGGTCATCCGGGTAGTGGTCAGGCTGCTTGAGCTGCAGTCTTTGTGATATCCTGATCCACAACTCGGGCTGGAACCCTCTAACGAATGCACGGTTTTGTTCCGAAATGGAAATGCAGTTCTTGCTGATCAGGAACATAGTGATCGCGTGGAACTCCCAGTGGTATGCTCCGAGTTCTGAAATGTCCTGGATTCCCAGTCTAGAACGCTCACCTATGAGCAAATCCATGTCCCTAACCTCCCATTTTTGCTCATTATCGCCCCCTGGATATAGTGCTTGGATTCGAGGCTTAAATTGCGTATACAGAATGAGAGGGTCATCATAGCCGGTGAGGCTCGAGATGAGATCCACGACATTGATGATGTCACGGCGCATTGTGATCCCTGCCTAAAGAGGTGAGGGACTGGCTACAAGGTGTAGCCTGCATCCTGTGACCCATGACCCGTGTTGCATGGTGATATGAAGCAGGAGCGAGCTCAAAGGGCCCCTCAGCCTTATGAAGTGTATAGCATGTGCATATGGCTTGTTAGGCCTCATAAAATAGGTGAATGAAACTGGGGAACCCAGCTCATCCAAGGCATACTTATATACATGTAGTCAGGACCCCTGGCACGTGTGCAACTGTGAGACCTCTGGTACCTACATGTTAATATAATGCCAGAACCAGTAATGGTTCTGGTCTAGACCATGACATCATCTACTAATGGCCGTCACCGATCCAATGAGATAAATGTATAACATGGCACCACTTCTGTGAGTGGCTGTTGTGGGACCACTATTGAGTGGCCAATGGTGTTGGTTCTATTGGACGTATCCAATAGGGTTATTGCTATTACCCATGATGTGGCAAACATAGTCCTTGGTGGTCTAGGCTCCTTATTCAGTCACGTGACCGGGTGGTCGGATCGGGTCCCCGATTGGTCAGTTGGTAGATACAGGCACGTCCACAAGGTATGTGGCTGTATCTTATTGTTGATGCGAGTATTCGCATTGATAGACCAATAAGAGGGCTTGTATCCATATCCGGTTATAGGATTGCCTTATATAGAACTTATGTCATCGAAATGAATATGTCAGGATAAAACCGTGACAGATGAGCAAGTATCTGGTTACCCATTTCTTCTTTTCGACCTCGTCAGTAACGTTGCAACGTGCAAATAAGATTTCGAGATCGTCAAAGTAATACAGAATAATGTGCGTGGGCGATCTGGATCAAATGTTGGTGCTGAACGATC
>NW_024468786.1:0-2021 GCF_001632365.1 Laetiporus sulphureus 93-53
GCTGCCCATGCAGCTGCTGCAGCATTGCAGACCGTAACATGTGCAACGCAGAACCGTATGGTCCGTTAGCAGTCTCGAGCACCTCATTGATGGCTTGAGAAAACCAGCACTGCTCTGCTTGTAAGCGCTTGGAGATATCAAGTGCCTGCTTGCTGTTCCGCGGATACTCCATCCCTCTTCGGTACAGATCCGTACAATCGCGGGTGCGCAGGTCGATTTGCAAGTCAAGGAGGAAGAGCTTCCCGTAATCCTTTGTTTCCTCGTCGACATGGGCAGCAGCACCGCCGTCCCATTCTCCGTGCGCTGGAGGCGACTTCAGCCTGTCATCCATGACCGAGTGTGCCGGAGAACACAGTGATTCATTTCGCAACGTGACCCCACACTGCTTTGTGGCGAATGCGCCTTTCTGCACAGAAGGGCCTTCTTCCGTTGACGAGCTTCTGCGACATTCGTCATGGCTAGGCCCTGAAGCAGGAAGTTTACTCGACTGTCATCATCATCTCATTACATCAATCCTCGATCATCACTAGTACAAAGTCATCGCACCTTAGGCTCCGGCATGGACCGATCCTGTGCTTTGTGTTCTCAGTAGGTGGTATAGTCAACGGGCACCCCACCGCATTGATTCGATATACAGTGGCATAGGAATCCTTGTTTTGACATGCAGTCAACGATAAAGATCGACAGAGGGCATCCTAGAAGGCAATTTTTTCGACAGACCCTTATATAAGTGCGGCAGCGATCCGCGCGTCAGCACGAGAACATTGGCAATGTAATACTATACATTTACATACCATCTAGTCCGACAACCCTAAGCCAACACCCGTGAGTTCGGTTAAACTGGCCCCTGTTGTCCCCCGAATTGACATCCATCCTTCCTTCCATCAGAGAAGGCAGTTTCTTGCATCATCTGCTGTGATACCAGATGCATATGATTGGAGCGATCGCGGACATTCTGAATCATTTACATGCATGCTAAGAAAGAGGCCATTGAAGCAATGCCCGTACAACCAAATCCACTTATGCAGCCCCTACCTCGTCATTATTCTGCGAACAGCGCCTCTTTCCAACGCAAATTGTCACAGAGATTATAGCCACCACGACCGATGGGAGTGACTTCTCCGCTCGGCTTTGGAGTTATTGTTAAGGAACTGAGTGGGACCGCCGTACTGATATGAAGAGGTGTGGTCTGCGGACCGAACGCGTGAAGAGTGGGCAAAGACGGTGGCGTAATCAATCGTTCCAAAGCTAAAACGAACACGCATGGAATGAGGGAGATAGTGGCGCTAGATGCGGTAGCTACGGTGAGAAGGAGGCATGACTGAGTGATAGCTAGCGATGCGTAGCCTCGCGTGGGCGGCCAGGATAATGGAAACAACGACGGCCAAGGAGCGACAGACAATAGACATCAGAGAGCAGAAGTGCAGGCATGACGAGTAGCCAGACCTGACGGTGGTGAAAACTGTGGGCGTGAACAATTAGTGTCGACAATGTGAGGATAGCAGTCAGCCTACCTCACGGTGAGCGTACACGATGAGCGGAGATGAGGAGCCGCTACTCTGAATCACCAAAGATGCAAGCGAGGGACAATGGGCGTAGATAGCGATGCGTGTTGGTGATCTGGAAGGCTTGGAGGGCCGGGCTGCGGTGCTCAGTGTTCAAGTTGTTTTCGGGAAAGGATGGACGGACGTACTCATGCCTGTAAACCCCCTCACGGCTGACTTGTGCGGTGAGTCCTGGCTGTGTCGGGGCTCATGAGCATTGTATGGTGAGTGGCATCGGTGATTGCAGTGCTCGCTGCCTTCTCACTCATTGGAGGGACGGCGGACGACGTCTGCGCGTCGTACGGCGTGTGGCTGTCTCCGGACGTTGATCGTGCTTGCTGTCTCACTCGTTTGAGGGGCGACGGGCAGAGGCGTCCGCGCGTCGTTATTCAACCATCTCAGTTATCCGATCTCAGTTATTCGACCATCTAATGCGGTTCCCTCAGCCTCCGCTTGCTGACATCGCATGTCCCAACC
>NW_024468787.1:0-2023 GCF_001632365.1 Laetiporus sulphureus 93-53
TTGCTGATGTACATGGAATATGCTCCTGAGTCGACTAGAGCTTCGGCGCTCGATTTTTTGCCGTACACCCATAATGTAACTGGTAAATAGAATGATGATAAATTCGGAGATGAATTCTTTATTGTTACATTATCATCCTCTGCGTTGCGACGATCTACAGAGGTGTCTGATTCGGGTGCTAGATGTACAGGTCTTATATTGTAATGTTCTGGGGACTCTGACGAGCTGCCTACAGATCCCCTTTGAGAAAACCCTTCCGATCCTTCCTTGAAGAGCCCTCTCCCGCCTTCCTTGATGAACTGGATCCATTCGCCCTCAGGCGCCTGAGCCTCGAGAGGATCGCGGCGAAATCTTCGTCCGACTCGGATGCATCAGGCTCGCTTTCCGAGTGGATGCTGCAGTCGCTGATATGCGCAGCTGTCTCCTACCCTTCCCCTTAGTCTTAGAGGAAGAGCTCTTGTGCTTCTTGACTTCGGGACCACTGTCCGTGTCCATTTCGCTATCGGATGAAGCGGAATCCGATGCTACTTGTCGCGTCTTGGACGACTTGGATTTGTTCCTGACGTCGTCCTTCTTTTTCACATCCTTCTTCTTCGCGGCTGCCTCCTTCTCCTTCTCAATCCGTCTCTTGACATGGTCCAGTTTGAAACAATCGGTGCAATACTTGCCGAAACGTTTTGACGATTTGAAGAACGTTGGCTTGTTCTTCTTGCAGTTGGCACATACCAACTTGTCGTCTTGCACGCTTCGCGCTTTGCCCGATTTACTCTTCCCCTTCTTCCCGACTGCGTCAACCTCCATAGCATTCGGGTCCTTGGTTTCGGCCTTGGCATGGTGGCCTTCTCGTTGTAGTGATGTGAATATCCGGAGTGCGAATGTAAGGAACTCGGTCCACTTCTTGGGCCAGTTGTCCTTAGTCGTGTCCGCCAGCATGAGCAGCCACGTTTTCTCCGGAATATGTTTCTTGATCTTTTCGATCAAGTCTTGATCCGAGAAGCCTGTACCGGTTGCCTTTGGACGGAATTCTTCTGCGAACTTTCAGAAGTCTCGATGATCCTTCTTGACGAAGGCTTCTAACTCCGTTCGCTTCTTGTCATCCTTATCCAATGATTCATATGCCATGTGAAGTTCTGAGACGAACTCCACCCAAGTTCCTGGTGCCTTGTTGTTTTCGTTGATTTCGGTAATCCAATGCCGCATGTATTCGCGTGCTCCTCCCTTCAGGAGCAAGAGGGTAGACATAATTTTGGACTCGTCTTTGATATGTCCGGTATATTTTAACCAGAGCATTACTTGTTCGAGCCAATCGTCGGGATTGACTCCGTCCTTATTGCCACCATATTTTTCTGGTTGGTCAATTTTTACGCCTTTACCCTTGCGACCAAACGACGGCTCATCGTCGTCGTCCGTGTCGTCGACATTGGTACCGCCTTGCCCTGCTTTCCGTCCCTGCGTTGATGCCCATGCGCGAAGTCGATCGTGTGATTTCTTCAGGTCTTCCATTCTGGTTTGGAGATCCTTGATCTCATCGTCAAATGCCACCAACGATTCGTTAGTAGCCTTGTTGTCCTCGAATAAGGCTGACGAGGTTTTCTCCAAGTCTGAGATTCGAGACTCGGATTGTTGACGATGTTGGTCTAAGAAGACCGTCCGATTGTGAAACTCCGTGGTGTTACGCTCCATTGTATGCGCTTGACGCTGGATGAGATTTTCATAGTGCGCCACCATTTGTTGACGCATCTCTTCCACCACGTTTGTGACCAGATCAACTACCCAATTCTTCACATTTTCGGGTATGTTCGCATTTGGGGGCGCTGTGTCGGCAAGGGCTTGACGAATGATAGGATTTGGGGGTTGCAAAACAATATTGAGACGTGCGGGAAGCTCTGGAGATGGTGCCCGAGAAAAACTTAGATCATTGGGGGTGGGGGTCGTCATTTTTACAATTCTTCCTCTATCTCACGAAGATGTTCTTCGAACTCGGTGATATGCCTGTTGGCGATCGTGGCCTGTCGGGCAATTA
>NW_024468788.1:0-2009 GCF_001632365.1 Laetiporus sulphureus 93-53
TTGAATGCAGTTACAATCCAGCACTCGGGAGTTACACCAACTCCAGAGCACCTAGCGTAGCAGTTCGGCAGTCGTGCATGTGGAGCCATGCTCAATCTATATGTTGGATATGATGAGTGACTCATAGCAGAGACCTCGCATGATCTCACCACATTCCAGACACCTTTTGAAGCTTTGCGACTCGTCACCCTTCCGATGGGGTGGACCAACTCAGTGCCGGTCTTCCACGACGACATCACTTACATTTTGCAATCAGAAATTCCAGCATTCACCGTGCCGTACGTTGATGACGTCCCAGCCAAAGGTCCAGCAACTAGATATCTCAATCTCGATGGAAGCTTCAAGACAATCACAGGCAATGATGGCATTTGACGATTCATCTGGGAACACTTCCAGAATCTCAATCACATTGTGCAGCGAATGGAGTATGCCAGAGGTACCTTCTCAGAAATGAAGTTAACACTATGCGCAGAGGAAATCATGGTCGTCAGACACAGATGCACTCTGATTGGATGACTGCCTGATGAATTGCGAGTCTGGACAGTCAGAAATTGGGGCCCATGCAAGGACCTATCAGAAGTTTGAGCATTCCTAGGCATGATCAGAGTTGCAAGGATCTTCATCAAAGACTTCGCAAAGTGAGCTCACTCGCTCATGCAGCTTACTTGGAAAGGGGTTCCATTTGAATTTGGCGAGGCACAGCTCAAAGTGATGGAAGACCTAAAGCAGGCACTATTGGAATCCCCAGCTTTGCAAGCAATCAATTATGACTCGTCAGCACCAGTTATTCTGATGGTGGACATGTCTCCGATCACGGTTGGATATCAGTTGTGTCAAGGCACAACTGACGGTTTGAACAAGCAGTTTTTCAGTCATTTCGAGTCTATCATGCTCAACGATTGTGAAAAGAGGTTTTCACAACCAAAACTAGAGCTCTATGGTCTATATCGTGCTTTGCGAGCACTTAAGGTCTATCTGATCAGTGTTCACAATCTAATAGTCGAAGTCAATGCCAAGTACATCAAGGGCATGTTGCAGGACCCAAACATCGCTTCAAGTGCAAGCATTAACCGTTGAGTCATAGCGATCCTCATGTACCATTTTTGACTAGTCCACATACCAGGGGTCATGCATGGTCCAGATGAATTATCACGCTGACTGAGACAGCCAGGCGATCTGCCACCAGAGCCGATCGAGGATACCAACTTCAACGATTGGGTAGATCACATGAATGGCTTTATGCACTGGGTACTTCCCCGAGCACAGATCTTGAGTAATCCACTGTCGACTGAGGACAGTCGATTTTTCAGAACGGGGGAGGAGCTAGCCACGCAATCGATTTTTGTGCTTCTGACTCAAAGTAACGATGAATCGGAAACCATACATGATGCTCAGAACCTGAAGTCGGTCAGCTACGAGGATGTTCCATGATCCACACATGCCAGATGGAATGATCATCTCATCGCTCTGATCACTGACTGGCTAGAAACATTGCAGCAACCAGAAGATTACTCGGACAAAGAATACGATCGGATGCTCAAGTATGCGGTTCATTTCTTTAAGTGAGACAGACATCTCTGGAGGAAGGATGGATGGGGATTGCACAAGCTAGTCATATTACCAGAGAACCAACTGCGAATCCTCACTGGAGCAATGATGAACTAGGACATCGAGGCATTTTTCTGACTTGATCGTTGGTTCGTGAACACTTTTGATGGCCTGACATCGCAGCCGACATCGCTTGTTTCGTAAAAACTTGCGTTATATGTCAGAAGTGACAGATCCGTCAGATTCTCATATCACCGACTGTTGCAATTCCAGCACTGACCTTTGCGAAGATATATATTGACACAATGCATATGCTGCCCTCAAACGGAGGTCAGTGTTCGCTCACTCATTACCCAGAGTTTCAGATGCTTCGAGCAGAGACTGCGAAGACCCTCGGCGATTGGATTTTCGAAGATATACTCTGTTGCTGGGGTGCGCTATCGGAAATTGTAACTGACAAC
>NW_024468789.1:0-1993 GCF_001632365.1 Laetiporus sulphureus 93-53
CTATTCCTTGTGCCCACCGCAACTTCATGTTCCTCGTCCATGTCCCTCCAAAGAAATCCTGCCAGAAGTCCGACCCTTGCATTCCTGCGTGCATTCATCACCTCAGCCATGCCGTCCGAGCCACATTTGGATCCATTCGAGTCTTCAGACGATGACGGTCAATTGCTGGCTGCGCGAGGGCACAGTGAATTGAGCTGAGCCCATCTGCCTGTACTTGATGCCCGACAGGATCTCTGGTACAATAAAACGTACATACCCTGAACGCGGACACATTCACCTCCGCACCTCCACGACAATCCAGGATAAAGGTGATCCCGGAGTGAACTTAACGAGCCGGCGTATGTGACGTCTGATGGCTGACCATACCAAATCTCCAAAATATGCGACCGTTTTGATGGATGCACGATGGGATGCTGAGCCTGAGAGGAGGACGGTGAGGCCACAACCAGAAGCTATTGAGCTGCGCAAGCGGTGCAGTCTCGAGCTGCCGCACGATCGCCCCAATCGAAACAGACTTCCTTGTGCCCACCAGTGCGACGTGGCTAGACCGTGAGGGACGAAACTTGATTTGAACATGGGTGCAAGTGCGCGTGCACCTCTGCCCTGCAGGCATGGCAACTGACTGCTGAGCGCGTCGTTCTCCAGGCAGAATGACCGTCGTGATGACAGGAATGACCTGCGGCGGACCGTTGTAATCGCGAGGCTTGATCGAGATCTTCGGCGATTAACGTGAACACGAATATTGACCGTGGGCGGCCGTTGTGAGTGGGAGTGTCGAGCTCTGATGACCGTTGTATGAGCAGGGATCGAGACAAGGATGTTAAGGGTTGTGACTGTAGATCACAGGCCAGTATGCAGAAGACCATGTAGATCTTCACGCATGGCCACCGTGCTGTTGAACGCGAGCTGGAGGACAGGCAACGTGTGTAGTACGGTCCACGAAGAGGCATGTGCATGACGTCGAAGTTATGAGTTCATCGTGAGCGTACTTGCATATCGCCTTGGTGCTGGAGGAAGGCGCGCCTGGACATTGCGCATCTTGCCTTTATTGGACTGCTTGAGGTTATGGCGTACGCGCTGTTGCTTTGGCATACATTTCAGGGACAGGACTTCGAGTCTTCCCGGATTGTCATGCATCATCCTCTAAAGCAAGGAAGTATACAGTTAGCACGTACCCCGCAGACCTTGGACTTGGCACATACAAGTTTCTGACATAATGATACCACATCCGCACATCGTGTATACTTAGCATGCTGGCATAGGCAGCGTAAGATTCTCCAGATCAAGTCACAGGAATGGGGGCCTCTGGCAGGCTGTACACGTAGCGGTCGCCACTTCAAGAGCTATGGGAGCCTCTGTCATGGACCTCATCACAGCAGATGCTTGTCGTTGAGGGATGCAGTTGAGCTAGCACATTGCAACGTGATCGCGAGTGATCAGTTCATGTTCTTGATTCTTGAGGCTGCGAATAGGAGAATCAGCATACGTTACGCATTGTGTGATGGAATTCATCTTACAATGGTTCGGATTCTCCGCTCTCCAAAGCACAGCGTTGCCATCTTGACTGGCGATGCGATCCTGATGGGCAAGGAAATTTAAATGATATAGGAACCTGGCTTTCACGTTACTCACCTTCATACGGCAGGCTCCACACAGCCCGATAATCCCGCATCGTCCAATCACTTGTCTCGACCTGTGCAATTGTGCGCAGCGCATCTGAATCAGTCCAGGGTCTGGGAGACCAATGACGAGGTATTGCTTACCTTGTGTACTACACTCATTTCTACCCCGCTACCTTGATCCTTCCCTCTGTGACCGTCTCGAATAATGAATTGATCCTGCGCTAATCTCAGCGTCACGGTGACATGAGAATCTTGACTTCACAACCTACCTTGGACTCGACGGAACCCGAGGACAATAACCGGAGCAGTCTTCTAAGCTGCTTCCTAAATTTCTATGCTGTAGGCCACAGCGTGGGTGAGAAGAACAGGCG
>NW_024468790.1:0-1947 GCF_001632365.1 Laetiporus sulphureus 93-53
CCCGAACGTGGTCGTGCTTCAGATGGCTTGACCAGCGAATCTGTCGATCACATTGGAATGCTAAGTTTAGGAGGTGACAACAGAGGTTCAAAATACGACACTGTAAGGTCAGTGAATGATATTCCCCGAGCGGGGAATATGCCGGCCATAAATATATCTGACCTTGCAATTATCACTGGCAAGAGCCACATATGTCGTTCGTACTTGAGATGTTTAGTAAATCAATTCAGTCAAATATGATAGGACGAAAACTTGCCTTTCAAGTGAATCAATGCAATATCTGACATGTCAACATCTGCTTGTTCTCATGCCAGTCACAACAGAGACATAGCGTAACCCAGTGAATATGAACATTGGCACCACTTCAACCCTATAAAACAGTCCACACACGACGAATATCGTCAATATAAAATTTGTGCGAGAAAAAAACACCTAGACCACGCACATATACTGACACGTTATGTTTTCTTATTCCCCGCTCGGGGAATAACTGCTCCGGCGCCTTCTCAAGTATAGAAATCTCAACTCGATTAAAAACGGTGACAGGCATTTTCATTTCGAGGAAAACGCCAAACAGTGAAACAAGATGAATCCCACTTACTGGAATGTTGATGTTATATCCACCAAAAGGCAAATGGCTTCAAACTCGCGGACATGGAATCACAACTATATGACACGAAATGGAATATATAACATGTCAGTAAAGGCCGCCAAGCGTGTGACAAATGAAAGATAAATATGATAATCGACAAACACGCGAGAATTACAATAAACGAGTTCTATTCGGTGCAAAGTTGGATGGACTGTATCTGAGCAATTGTAGGTGAGGGTAGGAGGGAAGGAGATTAAAATTTAACCGGAATTAGGACGCTGCTTATCAAAACCTGGCCAACACCGTATCTTGATATGAGGCTGCATTTCATCGAGAAAATTAAAGATGTGCTCCGCTATGAATGGTCCGGCAATAAGTTCCACCATGGAAAGGAGTGCCTGCTCGATCGCAGGTATCTTGGGAGAGAGAAAGTGGTACTTTTCCCCTTTGTATGACGGACCGTCCAGCGAATAACTCAACCTCATGAGCGCATCATGGACAGCTGATCGCGAGTGGGAGCGCATTGCTGACTCCTGCCAAACAGGATCCATGAGAATGATCGGTCCATACTGCCAGATTTCAGATAAAGGTTGCGATACAGATACTGATGTAACGCACCATGATAAACATTTCATACATTCGATTATAGCCGGTAATCTCATTGTGGAGCGACTTGCTCCATTGTCGATACTGTGGAGCCACCGCTTCCCAAGCCGTCTTCTCCGAAACCCCTGAAAAATATTGAGGATACTGATATTTGGACATCTTGCGAAATAATTGTCCACAGCTGAACCGGTCGACCTTGGCATAGTCTACGGACCACAGAATGATGTCAATACGGCTAAGGACCCGTTCAACAAAAGTCTGGGCAGATGTGATGGTTCGCCGTCGGTGAATGAGCTGTGCATATTGGTCAATAAAATGAATAAACAAATCGCAAGCGTTTTCACCGCAGAGCGTAACGTCAGCCGGTCAATGACTCCTCTAGTCGCTGCAACATCAACCGAATCCCGAGTGTGCTCAACCGCATCCATACCAGCACACCAAGCGGGATCCTCAAACAACTTTGCCTGCGGAATTCAACAAATGTCAGACGACATTGAAACTGTCGCAAATAAGACTTACCCATTCCGACTTATTCGCCCATAATACACCGGCGCATATACGCTGAAAGCCATCCTTGTCCTGCTTGCTACGTATCCCACTCGGACGATCCATCACCATATCACGGAACTCGACAGGGAGTAGAGGATGTATCTGGGGATAATTGAGAAACTCCACGATAAGGCGTCCAATCTTGTCCTGTTGATCATCAGCCTTTACAGGACCAATTAGCATTAAAAAAATGATATATG
>NW_024468791.1:0-1974 GCF_001632365.1 Laetiporus sulphureus 93-53
CTGGCCGAGCAACTCGCGCGAAGAGAAGGGTGTAAGTAGTTCGTATATGAGCTTTGATGTCCAGCTCACATTTCTTTTAGAAATCGTGTAATCAATGTTTCTTCCTCGGCGCAAATCGCGCGTGATGCCGAGGATGCCGAGGATGCTGACGATGCTGACGATGCTGACGATGCTGACGATGCTGACGATGCTGACGATGCCATTTCCGTCAACGCTGAGCAGCCTGCCAATGATGACGCCGCAGATATTGCTGTCATCTCGCAAAATCAACGAGATCAGGAGGAAGGTGTCGAGGACACGCAGCGGGAGACCGACCAGTTATCTTCCGACGACGATGCTAGTGATGCGTATGAACCGTCTGATGCAAGTGGCGCTTCGAGGCCTCTCCGTTCTAATCGACAACCGCGTTTATTCTTCTCCAGCCCGAGCAGCTCGGACGAGCAAGAGCGTCCTTCGGACGGAGAGCAGTCGTCTGATCACGAATGTATCAGCGACATTGAATTGGACTCGACGATCTCGTTGGAACAATCCTTGGAGGCGGAGCCAGATGAGGAGGATGTCATCCAAGAGTCGGATAACAACCAGTCTGACTGGGCCGGTATTCAATTGTCCGTGGAGGCGAACTCCCAGGAAAACCAGATTTCTAGGGAGGCGTCGTTACACTCTGGCGACATTTTCGGCAGCGGTTCTGCACGTCACGATGACAATGCAGGCCTACTCGATGCAGGAGAAGAAGACCATGCGATATTCGTTCGCGACAGACAACTTCTTCCCTCCCGTCCCCCGACACCACTGACGCCGATATTGGAGCCGGCGAATTTGCGCAAATATCTACAGTCACGCAATCGCGACAAGTTGCAGGCGCTGCTCCACAATATCCAAGATCGGCTCGACTCGATGGACAACGTTCGCTCATTGGATTTCGTCACGGATGTCCGAGGTGTTCAGCTGTCGGAGCACGCGCAGGAAGTGCAGTGGTTGACGGGGCACCGCACACTACTTCCTACACTATTTTCTCGACCTGGTGACCCCCAGTCCGCCGTCGTCAACGAAGACGACATCCAACTTGTGAAGTTCCTCGCTTCGCGACCGGCTGCGCACAAGCATTCGCCCAATTTTTCTTTCATCAATTCAACCAGCCAAGATGTTGCTGGCCAAATCTGTACTGGTCTACATGAAGGGAAGGCATGCCTCATTCACAACATGATCTGGCTGCCCAAGGACTTTGAGTTCACGACAGAACGTTTGTGGAATGAATATGCGTTGCCGGCGGACATGCCGGTAGACATTCACGGTGAGTTTCTGCATTGCTAACATGTCAGTAATCTAACCAGGAATCAGATGTTCGCAAACGCTGTGCCAGCTGGGCTGAACCATATGAATACGGATTACTGCGTAAAATTGTCGACAGTGCTGACGATACACAAGACATCAAGTTTGTGCTGGCGTGCAACTTGAGCACACGCTCGTTGCCACAAGGACTCGAGTGGGTATGTTCTATTTTTTCATTTCTAAAGTCTCACATATCATCAGGAACCTTGATGATGGCTTGGCGCAGGGTTGGGGCATGACGGCAGCTGCATACCCCACCGCGGGACAGTGGGTCCATCCAGACAATTGGTTGAACTGCGGTTGGGTGCTGCTTCATCAGGCTGGGGTGGTCACCTACGCCCACCAAGATTCGGATGGAAACTGCACCTGGATCATTCCGCATAGCGGCGTCAAGTTCTGGTGCTATTTCAATCTCAACGATGAGCACCGCAACCTCGATCGCGCAACGCAGAAGATGTTGATGTCGCATCTTTGTTGTCTCATGAATTTTGATCCAGAGCCGACAGAATCGCAGCTGCCAGACACTGACCTGGCCAAGTCCCATCCTGATCTCGCGAAAAAGACGATTGCTGAAATCTTCGATGTCGAGGTCGTTGTGCTATACCCGGGTGATGCACTGTATGTGTCTCCAACTTGTCATCC
>NW_024468792.1:0-1972 GCF_001632365.1 Laetiporus sulphureus 93-53
AATTACTGCATGGTGAACTGGATTCGCCATCAAATATTCCTGCATTTCGCCCGGCTTCAACCGCAAGAAGACCATGGATATGTTCCCGAGTGAGTTCTGATGCATCTGTTAATTCTTTGACGATCATCTCATCTTGATTTTCACCCGTGTTGTGTGACCTATCATTCATTCTGGCTTCATCGGCGGATTCTATTTCGTCTTCGCTGCCCTCGTCAGCTGACGCCGTTTGAACATGTGTACCTCGGTTCCGCTCGTTGTGCTCTAATGCACTCGATTTGCATCGATGAAAATGTTGTATGTTCGCGATAATGCTCTGTATACGTTCTGATAGGTCTGCACTAGACAAGAATAGTTCGAATGCATCTTCCCATGATTGATGATCATCACGGAGATCTTCCAATTTTCGCCATGGTTTCAGGAGCAGCAGCATCGAAGCACAATAAAAGTCTTTGGCATGAGTATCGGTGAAATCTCGACATGGAAAATATTTTCCGACGAAGTTAGGCAGTGTATTATGTCCTTCGGATCGGATTATCCTGACCACTTTATCACAAAGTGGATGTCCGTGCCGATATCGCACTCGCGGATTTAGAACACGTCCTCTTCCTTCTCTTTCGTTATTGAGGGCACGTGTGCTGCTTTTCGACAACTTGTTTTCATACGTGTTGACGAAAAAGTTCATAACGTTGTAGTTCTCGAGTATATCGCCCCTATACTGATAATCGATCACTTGACTGCGAACAGTCAATCGTTGTTCATCGTCAAGTGAGAAGTTGACGTCCTCGTCGTCGTTCTGTGGTAAGATCATTTATGAATAATTCACTCTAAATGTTTGATCTAATGACTTACATCCGCATGACGTTGTTGATTATTTACATCTTCGTTTGAACGGGATGTATCGGCAGACGTACTGTGATGTATTCACTGTGAGTTATCTATTTGTCCGTGATGGTGAACGAAATTTACGCACCTGTTTGGTAATCGTAGACCATTATCACTCCTCAATAGGTACCGCACGAACCCTGACCAATATATCGTCTCATATCGGTGTGAGCTGAAAGTGAATCCCCAACCCATAAGTAGCATCATCACCATCGGCGCTGCCACTTCCTGTTTGCTGTTCATCGCATGTATACAACGAAATAGCATAATCTGATTATGTTTTCTGGCATCTTGCAGGTAAGCATTGTCTTTCATCTGAAATGCCGGAGACTTGGCGAATAATGCTGATGCATTATAATTCCGTCCTTGTTTTTTGCTCACGTAATTAGTCTCGTAGTAGGTAATGTTGCCTGTATCTCTGCCGTTCGTAAGAAGCTTGATGTCATTGTTACAGCGAACGCTGACAGATATGTCAGGCTGCCATGAATTGAAATATCCAAACGTCCATTTTGGACCCCACCCTCTGGCTTCATCTACCCAGTCTACGTCAGACAAAGGCCACGGCGCTCCTCGTTTACATCTGTCATACTTGGTGAGACATCAATTGATTTCGCATTTATACACCTGTTTCGATCGAACAGTACATTTCTCGAACTTTGCAAAGTCCTCGTCATAGCTCGTGGATGTAGGATTTGGTGGTCTTCCATATGCAATTTGACTTTCCGTCGGGCACGATGCAATAGAAGGTTCGTCATCCAGTTCATCCACATGAGCGTGAATAACACTACTGATGTACCTCTATATCCTTTCACGGAAATCTTCGTGTCCGAGAGCCTCGATGATTTCATCTGCCGATGGTGCACCTTGAAGCCACACGAATAAATGGAGATGAAGCGTTCCTCGACCTTGGCTCTCTACTACTCCAAAGTAGCTTTTTACGTGTCCTAGAACACCCATCTTGCTCTCGACTTGTCTTTCACGGTTTGTTACTCTGATCTGAAACAGTTTCTTCATGATGGCAGTCACCAGATACCTGAAAAATTCCGCAGCTGCCATTGGATCATTGGCTACATTTTCAGCACGTCGATTC
>NW_024468793.1:0-1972 GCF_001632365.1 Laetiporus sulphureus 93-53
CGTGTAAGTCTTTTGTGACTGTCAATTGTTCCAGCTCATCTTCATTAGGAACATGCTTCAGATAGGCATCATATGGATCGGGTATGACTGAGCCTGCCACTGCTAAAGGCTCTCCTTGACAGATGAATTCTTCCTCCTGTCTGATCATAGAGCTGTCTTCTTCTGCTTGTTGCACACATCTGATGATATTAACAGTAACTCCTCCATCGACAAGGTCACTGCAGATGACTTCATCGATTGCTCAAAAACTGTATTCGCAAGCTCCGGCTGGTAGACTGATGGTGCATTGTGATAGGCTGTGTCTCATGCTCCTGGCTTTGGGGCTTGACTGAAATTGTGTGTGTTAAGTGGGATGTATAATGTGTCTTGAGCTGATCAGAAAGGATGCTCTGGCACTGAATCTGCAACTGCTGGAGTAGATGCACTTGGCGCATTCTCAGTGGCCTTCTCTGACTCCACCTGAGGTTTTGGCTGCTCAGTTGCCTTCTCAGGCTGTGCTGACTTTGTGACTGATCCTGCCAGTCACCTCAGTGGTATATGAACTCCATCAAAGACTGGTCGTGATCACTTGAGATTGAACAGCTCTTGCTCTAATGCTTCGATTCTATCCTCTGCTCTCAGCGAGAATGAACTGGCTTTCTCTGATGAAACCTTGAATAGGTTTACCACTGAGACTGATGCTGTGACTGGAGTCTGGTTCCATCTGTGCCACTCATAAACCCGATTATGAATTGTGATGCCTGAAATAGTATGAGGTATGAACATGTCATTCAGTATGACAACTTTTCTGGCTGCATTGCATATGCACTTGCTGCTCTTTCTGTCCTCCTTGACATGCTTGCATGTTCTGATTATGGCTCTGGCTTCTCCACAATAGTGGCAAAATCTGCTCAGATTTCTGTTCATGACTGGTGGTCTGCTCGCAGTCACAGCTTAACTCCCATTCTGCTTCATAACTCCTCCAGTCACTGCTGCTGTGAGGGTCTGAACTAACTTGACCAAGCTCTCAATAAGCAAGAAGATATCCTCACTCTTGATCGCTGGTGTGCTACTAGTCAAAGTAGTCGTGGTCAGCTTTACTGTGGTCGGCCCTACGCTAGTGCCATGCAATACGAACTTTGCCACATCATAGATGTCATTTACCAAATAGAGCATCTGGATAGTGATCTGGCTGCTTCAGCTGCAAATGCTGCAAATTCTGATTCCATAACTCCGGTGTAAATCCTCGAACGAATGTGTCATTGTGTTCTGACTCAGAAATGTGATTCTTGCCAATGAGAAATGATGTGATGGCTAGGAACTCCCAATGATAGTTCCCTAGTTCTGTGATTGTCTGAATTCCCAGTCAGGCTTGCTCCCTGACTAAGAGATCCATGTCTCGAACTTCCCATTTGTGCTTTGTATCTGCACCTGGATACAGCTTCTGAATTGCCTGTCGCAAATCAACATAGGTCTTCGTTCGATCAGAATATCCTGGAAGTGATTTGACCAAATCAGCAATGTCTATAATGAGATAGTGTTTCACCCATAGCTTCTTCTCTACTTCAGTGTTTACTTGGCAATGTATGAAAAGGATTTCTAGATCGTCGAAGAAGTGAAAGAGGGTTCTTGGCTGATGGGTATCGAAGGTGGGTGCCGATCGATCACTATGAAACGGCATCTGATTGGTGATTATGGTTTCTATCATGACTCTGGCTGTGGTGGTCAGGAAATTAAGTGTCTGAGTAGGGTTCTGGACTGGATTTGACACTTGCTCAGCAGCAAGGGCTGCTTCTAGCTCATCTAGAAGGGTGCTATGCGAGATTTCTGACGACAAAGCCTTAGAGATGTGTTCCAACTGGACTTCTACTGTTGAAGACTCAGACAAATGGTGCAATAGTGGTGTAAGTGAACTAAGCAAGCTAGGGGTTTCAAAAGCTGGTGATGTCAATCACGAAGCTGAGGATTGTGTTTTGAATGATGGAGATGGTCA
>NW_024468794.1:0-1971 GCF_001632365.1 Laetiporus sulphureus 93-53
GAAGTATGAACTGGTTTCTTCAGAATGAGCCAGTGCACGAAAGGTCCTGAATGCGTCACGGAGAACATAATTTCATCACCTGGCAGGCAAGCTGAGGACTCGAGCTGCAATGTCACAACGTGGGCTGGCAGGGCAGGCTCGTATTCCAGCAGCTCCGTGGGTTCTCGAAGCTGTACAAGTCGATCACTCCAGAATCCTTTGTGGTAGTCAAAATGTATGCACATCTCGATCGCATATTTTCTCCTGAATATCACTTCATATTCAGTTCTGCGACAGCATAAGTGATGAATGTACCAGATAAGTGAGATCACGGAAAAACACACCACGAGCATTCTGGCAGAGGACCAATGCCAAGTGATGAGTCCTCAATATCAATCCTCAAAGAAGACGAACAGCCCAATCACATCGTCCATGAGCTTAATAACTGCATGTACTCCTATGTACTCGTTGAAACGTTCCTCGCCACACCTGGTTAGTCTTTGTTGGTTTGCTCAGCTTTTGCAATGCCCCTTGTATCAGTGCATCAGGAAAATGTCACTTTTTCTTTTTTGCTTCTTTTTGTACCTTTTTCTTACAAAAAAGGCAGAAAAGAAAATAATGTAGAAAAACGTGTGAGGATCGGCTTGAATTTGCCTTATCTGCTTCCTTTTGAGCACTTTTGGGGTGCTTTCTGATCAGAAAAGTCTATTCAAAGACAAAAGGTCAGAGAATATGTCTTGAAATTTCCTGATATGGTTGGGGATGCCACTTCATGGTAAGCATTTGAGCCATTTCACGGATTTGCTGAGGCTTTTCAGAATCTGCACTAAAATTCATGAGACATATACAGAATCATAGCTAAAGAGATGCTCTACAACATGGCTAGAGCAGATTTTCCAAAATCCAAACTTTGAGCTTTTGGACCTCAATTTGGCTGTTTTGCTTACTAATATATTGCCATATATGGATATGCAGGTAGTATAAGCGCTGGTATTATCAAATATAGTCGTAGTAAGCGCCAGCAAGAGGTGGTGACAAAAAAGGTTTGCAGGTATAAGTCTCACCATGCATTGCAGTTAAAGGACCTGGAGATGCAAGATTAGAATGGAAGGCAAAGACGGAGCTTACCATGGCCTGAAAGGTAAATGTTTTTAGTAGCACTATACTCTTTACAACCGTTGACCTTGGGGCAATTTGGGAGTTTCTTAGGGTTAGGGTTAGATTCTCAGAAAAACTCGTACTTTAAGATTTGGACGTATCTATGGGTACTTTGTATATAGATTTTCAATCTCAAGGCGCTAGAAGTAGAAATGCGATTTGTTATAAAGTGGTGTCTCCAACCATAGGCTTCTGGGCTTTTGTTCCTTTAATGAGCTTGACGACAACTTTTTGGGCAAATCAGTGTTGCCAAGCATCGTCAAGGAAGCAAAAGGCCATGAGAAAGTGAGGAATCAGCTGATCCTTACTCTTTTTTCTACATTGTTCTCTTTTTTGCCTTTTTTGTAAGAAAAAGGTACCAAAAGAAGCAAAAAAGAAAAAGTGACATTTTCCTGATGTGGCTGCCATTCGCACTGCCAACCTTCACAATCAGAATGATCTTGCTCAGCCTAGGCGATCGCGAGTGCTCATGGATCGGGCACAGAGGACGACGCAGCCAAGTTTGACGACTGATCCAGGGCAAATTCTCGCACCGGAAAGCAGACCGTGTTTGAGAGCGATGAGGTGAATCGTACAGGCGATGGTCCCGGTACCGTGTGCACTTACCACCCGATGGCAGTGAGTACTACTGTGCGATTTGCGTGATACAAGTGTACTCATTTGCATCTGGAACAGCCCATCTTCCATGAAGACAGCAAGGTACGTTACGAAAGATGGCTCTGTAGCAAAAATCCCTCACGCCTACTGTTCGACCACAGGGCTACCTCTGCTGTAAACGTCGCGTTCTAGAGTTCGACGAGTTCCTCAAAATCCAAGGATGCAAGACTGGTCGCC
>NW_024468795.1:0-1953 GCF_001632365.1 Laetiporus sulphureus 93-53
GTCGCCCACGAGGATATGTCGGGCATGACCACCTTGATGCCGTTGCGGGCAAAGTCATCCGCGAGGAGCTGGATATTCGGCGAGGTCAAGATATGGTTACGTTTGATGTCCAGCGTGCGTACTTTGTTGTTAACGAGCGAGACGCCAAAGGCATCCATGAGAAAGAGCAGGACTTTGTCCTTCGAGTAATTGCCTTCCGGGGTCGCTACATAGCACTCGACGCCGCCAATTTGCTCTATCTTGCCTGGAATGCATCATAAAGTCAGTTTGGGCTCGAGTCGAGCACGTCGGGCATAGCAAGTACGATGGCGACGCGACTTACCCGTCGGCTCTCCCTCATGACGGACACCTGTCGATCATCATGCAATCAGCCGATATTTCGAAATTGCACCACATACCTTTGAAGCAATCGTCGCAGAGGCTCATGATAGGCAGAAACAACTGCTAAACGCTCGGGAAATGCGAGCAGATGCGAGCTCGGTGGCTGGAACGCTCATGCACATGCATCGTTTCAATCTGAATATTATCTGATCAGAAGCAACGTCGACCTGCGGGCTGTGAGGATACGAACTCTGCTGACCATTGTACACACGTAAGCACGCCGAGATGACGAACGCTTTCGGGCGACACCTGCGGGCACTCAGTGCTCAGCAAGAATGACTTTCATCGTGCCTACGGCCGCCATGTGCATCGTTCACGAATCACGATCACATGACTCCGTGTCATCGCGCGACCTCGATCTAGTCAGTTTGGCAGAACTTGACCTCCTTGGACATACTCCCAAGGGTTCCGCAAACCGCGAGATCTTCTTCACCGGACCATGCGGTGGAGGCTTGCAACGGCAAGAAGAAAATGTCGTCATGCACGACTTGAAGCTCAAGTTATGTCGCGATCAACTCGTAGGCTAATTCCATCCGCTGAAATGAGCCATTGACCAAGACTTTTGACAGGCGACTGCTCACGATGCTTTCAGAGCCCTCATTAATTTATCCGACTACTCCTTGACTATCGGGACACTCTCTGGCTCCGATTACATAAGTTTTCTCGTCTCGTACATCCTCGTCCGTATGCAGCTCCAGCACTGGCATCCACATCCACTATGAATTTGGAGGGTCCGTATGTACCGTTCATGACTCCGTCCCTTCTTAATATGGTAGGATCTGCAGACTGGAACGACGATTGATAACGAGAACCAATGCAGAGCAGGGACCCTACTGGTGGATAGTAGAGGGTCTGACATCGCTCATCCTCTCGGTGGGATGTACAAACGCAGACGATGTGATCGTTACACTCCTGACATTTTGTTGTTACACCGCAAAATACATATTGACCTTCACAGATACTTCTTTACGAAATCGACCGTCGCCTTGAACGCGCCCTCCTTACCAGCCTTCACTTTCGGGTTGCTCTGTGGGCAGGAGTCGGCATATGTTCAATGCAACAACAGCAACGTGTGACGCACCAGATCCCCACGTACAGCGAAGCCGTGCGTGCAGCCATCCCAGTACGTCCTCTCGTACCCGGGTGCGAACTTGCCATTTCCGAGTAGCTCGTCAGCGACGACCTGCGATTCCTTCGGAAACTGAGTGTCCACCTCGCAGCTGTTGATCAAGAGGGGCGCCTTGGATGTATCGCGGTATTTCTATTGCTGGCGTTAGGGCCACCAGCAGCGAGAAGAGACAGCATATACGCACCTCCAAGTCGGCGGGGATCTGCAAGAGAGACGGGTGCGACACGACGGTGACGTGACTAGTGTTGCTGCGGGCGAGGTAGAACGCGGGTGGCGCGCCGAAGCAGTAGCCCGTGGTGGCGAAACGCGCCACGCCGGTCTCCTTCAGCGCCGCGACAACCTTGTCCACGGGCACCTGCCAGGTCTCGACGCCATGGCCCGAGAACCACTTGACCCTGTCGAACGTGGGAGAGGTCAATGCGTCCTCGGGGATGGGGTCGCCC
>NW_024468796.1:0-1949 GCF_001632365.1 Laetiporus sulphureus 93-53
ATCATGCATGCTGGTACGCGAATCCGATACCTTCCACTTCCTCGTCCAATGCGGGAAGTCAATCTCTCCTGGTAGGAAGAAAACCCCCATTTCTGCCGTGGCCTGACATCGGACACTTAACAAAGTGGTCCGTGTCTTCGTACAAGTTTGGCTTCGGCCCGGAATGTCTGCGTGATGACGATCCAGACACGTTCTGCAGTAAGCATCAGCATTTCAACTCTCTGGCTGATTCTCGAACGATACTAATGGCGATATCGCGGTTCAGATGGACCCCCAACCGCACTTCACCACGGTCGAATTTCCTCGCAAAGTAGCCATCTAAGTGCGGAACTCTCCATATCCGCTAACAATCGTAACGCACACCCGCTCACCCGGTTTTTTTCCCAGAAACTCAGCATATACCTCAGTAGCGACCATCGCCGTGGGTGCCGGAACAGGGCTCCATGATCTGCAAGACGTGCAAGCCATCCATCTGGACAAACCTGACGGTTGGACCACGTTCGACGCGTCTGCCGAGCCGAGCCCTGACGGTGCCAACGGTCTGTCCGTCCGACTCGTGATATGCGGATCAGACAATCGCGTGCTCATCTGTGGGCCGGTATACCAGTAAACGGATTCACGCGTACGTTATCCAAGTGATCATCCTCACGAACCACATGAACAGCAAAGATACCCATGTCCGCGGGCTGCGCGTCCTCGGACCTATCGAGTGCGTGATGATCGGACACTTCCGTACCTTCTTGCATCACTCATCCCTATCCGCAGAGAGCTTCCTCAGATAACAAAGACCCGTTCCCTTCGTCGATCCTTGCTTCAAGATGTACGAACGTATCCGATAGAACCGAGCTAGGCAGATGTAGTAACAGTTTGTATATCCAATTACAAACGTCCAGGAGAAATGTAAAAACACCTCCACGCGAGGTCTCCGACTATAAGTCAATCGTGTCCGCATTACCATGTATCAATAGACAACACAAAACGCTCGTAATTACAGGATGGGCCGCAGTAAGCAATAAATACCACTGGTACCACCGCTTCAAAGTCACGGTATCTGCGAAGCGGCGAGTGCAGACTGGGCGGGGGCCGGCGTGCCGAACACGCTCGTGCTGCCTGCTGGCGCGCCGAAAGTCGATGCGGGCTGCACCCCGAATGCTGGCGTAGCAGGTTGTGGTGCGCTGAAGGCAGAGGTCCCCGCAGCAGGTGCGCCGAACAAGGGTGAAGGACGGGGCGCGAGTGCCACGAAGGGCGACGTTACGTCGAGCCCAGGCGTAGCCGTCGTGCTGGTCCCGAAGGCAGAAGACGTCCCGGGCGGTGACGTCTGTACGAACGTCGCACCCCCCACTTGTGACGGGCACAATGCATGCAGCTGCGAGACCAAATGGAGATGGCTATTTTGTGAACGACGAAAACGCTCCCCCGCCGCTTGCTTCCGCTTTGCTACCCGCAGTTGACACAGGCTGAGAATTCGTGTGAACGCAGAGAAGGCGCCTGAGCTGAAGGACCGTGTTGCTGGCTTGATGAGAGAGGATTGAGCGAATGCTGTTAGGCCGAACGCGAATGTTGTGGTGGTTGATGCTTGTCCGAATGGTATTGACGATGGCTGTGCTGGCTGGCCAGATGCGGACGTAGTTTGGGCAGGTTGGCCGAATGCGGTCGTAGTTTGGAAAGGTTGACCGAACGCGGACGTGGTCTGTGGGTGGTCGAAAGCCGATGCACTCCGCGCTGGTTGTCCGAACGCAGATATGCTCTGAGCAGGCTGTCCAAATGCAAATGTGCTCTGGGCAGGCTGGCCGAACGCAGAGGCACTCCGCGCTGGTTGTCCGAACGCAGATATGCTCTGAGCGGGCTGTCCAAATGCAGATGTGCTCTGAGCAGGCTGGCCGAACGCAGAGGCACTTTGTGCCGGTTGGCCAAGTGCAGATCCACTCCCAAACGCAGACGTTGCCTGC
>NW_024468797.1:0-1946 GCF_001632365.1 Laetiporus sulphureus 93-53
ACTACATCATTAACCACTACTTGGAGAACGACGAACTTCATGTCGCATTCACCACATATTTCATCTACCAACCACTGCTTGTCACCTCGCCAATCGTCCTCTATTACAACTCGATTAATATTGAGTGAGCCTATATCCGATACACGTATTTTCATCTCATTGACATGGGCTACGACATCCACAACCCAGTTAGAGACTACGCGGAAGGATAAATTTGGGAGTTTTACGCTAGACTTTACCAAGAGGACGAAGAAAGATTTCAACAAGTGTGGAACGAAGACTTCCCGTTACAAGCGCATCCGAGACCAGCGGCACTAGAACGAAGGAATAGACTTATTGAGGAAGCATTGCTACAGGAACGAGAGCAACAACTCCATCAGGAGTTGACAGAAGAGGATCTTATTGCTAATAACACCGATCCCTTCTAAATTGTCATCAAACTTGTTCCCTCTCTCTTCCACATCTATTTCTATGTCTCAATACAACCTCTGTAGCATTATGTTCCCAGAAGGAACTACAAGAAGTGAGCCTGCAGACCCCTGGAGGAGTCAGGCCACTTCTCAATCATCGGAACCAGAAGCTGCTGCCCCTGGCCCAGAACAACCCACAAGCAGCACATCAAAAGCGTCAGGTGTAGTCAGAAACCCGTCGCCTTCAGTCCTACCAGAATATGCCACTCCCTCAACATGGGAATGGGATGGCATACCCTATGCCACTATTGAAGAAGCAGCCAATGTGGCTGCACCAGCCACAGTCCCAACAGACGTCAAGGACTGGGTGATGAATGTGGTCTGCTCGTTCGTTCTAAGGGATGTAGTAGGCTCCTACGAGGCTCTACACAAAAAATGAATGAAAGACATGAACGAGTGGCTGCTAGCATAGAGGACGAGATACTGGCCCACATCCACATCGAAATAATGGCAGTAGAAATCCGAGACCAGTTAAAAATTGCAAAAGCACAAATCGGCACCCTCTCCGCCGATGTCGAAAGACTCGCTAAAAGCAATACCACTTTGACCGCCGAAGCCCAAGCAATCCACAAGGACTTCGAAGATTACAAGAATGAAGTAAAGGGCCAGACGGACGCTCTTTACGCAAGCATGGTCGCCCTAAAGGAGGCTCAGGAAAAGACCACTACCTACATTGTTGGCTTAGAGTCCCGACTCAACAACGCCATCATCAATGCGCCTCCACAAGGTATCCAACCATTGGCCGGCCAATTCACCCAATCACCCTGCAGAATTAAGCTTCCAGATCCCCCTAAGTATTCGGGAAGGAAATCGTCAGAGAACTTTGAAACATGGTTCATGAATCTCCAAATTTGATTGGACTATAACAACTTCACCAATGATAAGGACAAAATTCGGCAGGCCAACTCTCACCTGGAAGGAGAAGCTGCTCTATATATGAAGGAGTATGCAATCAAGCTCTCATCCGGGCAACCCATCGGCACATGGGCAGAATATACAAGGAAGTTGGAAATGGCTTACAAGACACTGGACCCCAAGCGCACGGCCCAGTCACAGCTAGATGCGCACTGCACAATTCGCCACAAGACAATGATCGCTTTTGCGAAGAATTTCAGGGCTTACGCACCTGAATTAGGTTACTCTGACGAAGATTTGATCGTCAAAATCAGGGAACAACGGTTGCTACATATCCAAACAGTAATGTCAGTCACAGAGACGCTGGACCCCGCCAAGATCCCAACGGATTGGATGGGTTATCTCGAATTCTGTCTAAAAATCGAGATCAAGCACCTCCAGCAGCTTTCAGGTAACAAGCCCACTGGACAAACCACCGGAAACAAGACGACCACCCCCAAAGACCCTAATGCCATAGACACAAGCACACAAATCGCACACGAACTTTCCACCGAACAAGATAGGTGGCTGACAAATAAACTATGTTTATTTTGCAGAAAGCATGTCTATGAAAGAGGAAAG
>NW_024468798.1:0-1871 GCF_001632365.1 Laetiporus sulphureus 93-53
GCATCCGGCATACTCGATGCAGGTATATATACATGGGCTGTCAAGTCTGTGAAGGGTAATGAGCGTTGGGGTGCTCGGCAATGGGTTGGGGAAAGAATTACTAAAATGAGTAATGCAGATACCATATAAGGATAAAGAAGCCGGTGGCCCGATACCAAGGGCAATCCACCAATCACGGATTGCGACAACATATACACCTATAAAGCAGAATGGTTAAGGACACACCTTGCTGTAACCTTCATGTAGAACCTCGGGGCATGTTGACAGTATCTGTACGCTCCCAGGTATGAGAGAAGAGGCACGGATGGGCCGATTGTTGGGGTGGAGTAGAGCTATACGCCAGTGTGGACCAGACGTCAGAAAGTGAGGCAATCTGCTATACGGACCAGAGGCTTACTGGGTCGAACCTCCATCGGACGAAAGCCAAGCCAGCTAATGCAGCAATCAAGGCGCAGACAATCTGCAAAGTATCGCTCATCTTGAGGATGATCAGTTTCGAGCTAAAAGAACGGTGAGGCAGCTTGAAACCCGCCACGCAGCATATATGAACCTCCGCCTTTTGAATAATCCGATTGAGCCGCTTACTGACCGCAGATTACCATACCTGCTCGGGGCGGCAACAATGTGAGCGCGCTCGGATTGTGGCGTGGATGCGTAATATCATGCTACAGGCGCAAGACAGTGGGATGCAAAGGCGAACATGAGGACTTATGGGAACCAGCGAAGCCACGAGCTCGATAACGCGTTAAAAGACCGGAAACTGGATCAGGCCACGGGATAGATAGATAGTCATGTGATGCGCATTCCCTCCGCATATGCGCGACCATGTCCGTATGCGACCGGCTCGACTTGCATTGTGGTGGGGGTTGGTATCGCGGAGGCATCCGCATTGGCCAATTATCTCTTGCCTAAGGTTCAAAGTCTACCCAGAACGAGCAGAAGCAACCGACGCAAGCGCATCAGGAGTCATCAAGGCAAATTCATCATGTGAAATGAGAAGCAGACCTTTCACCCGGGCGAGGAAACGTGGCCGGACCGATTCGGTGTTCACTGACAACCTTAGATCAACGCGGAGGTACTGCCGATGCCTCGCAATGAAACGAGGATGTGCATCCTCCAATTGATTTCCAGGGATTCGAATTAGCAGGTCTGCCTGAGACATGTGCACATGATTCACTTCGTCTTTAGACCGGTGATTTGACCAGCAGGTTTCAGGAGAAGGTGGGGATCCTGTCACAGATTTTCACGTTTTCACCTCTGCACGTGACCAAGACATCACTTGACATCAGCGCTAGGCTGTTCAGAAAGGAACGAACCGGTACGCGAAGTACTAACAGTCCTAGACACCCCGAAGGTCCAGGTCTAGTCACGTGACATATCACGTGATATCCACACATGTGACAAGTAGCGCTGGTATCAGGTAAGCCTAACTTATACAGTAATATCATCCCACCTAGAAGCAACGGTCGGACTCCGGAAGAATCCAACGAAGGGGATACACGACACCGGAGATATGTCCTTAAGGGTATATTAGTTCACATACACGAGGTAGATAGATACCACGCCACCGGAGATGTAGCCATTACAGGCAATACCATTCCCATGGTCTTACTAAGTAGTTCGGAGGTTCGGCATGCATGACACACGTAGTCTGACAGGTAGTGGTAACCAATCAGACAATTTCCATTAGCTAGCGGTTCTGGGGTATCAGGGTACCAAGGGTCCCTCCGCTCATGTATATAAGCCAGAGCTCTGAGGCGTCTAAGTCCCCCAGACTTATTCTCATCTCTGCTACGCCTATCCATACAGTGTCACCAGCGACCACTTGCAAGTCGCTGCTTTACCTTGATCATTTTTGTGTCCATCCTTAC
>NW_024468799.1:0-1916 GCF_001632365.1 Laetiporus sulphureus 93-53
ATCATTTGTGCAGGTCACAAAAGCAGACTTGCCCTTAATTGGGTTAAGTGCTTTGGTGCTTTGTGACAGATATGTATCAGAATCGATCTGGATTGATGAGGGGGTGTCTGTAAATAAATTTGAGGTAAATCCTGTGAACTGTTTGCCTGCAAAAGGTGATTTTGTGATCCAGAACCCCTCAAAAATTTGGTGGACCCCCCAAAACAGGCCTAAAAATCACGTAAAATACGCCAATCGACTCCTTTTGAGCTCCTTTATATCATTTTATGAAAAGTTTACCAAAACCAACGATGAAAATTGGGCAAACAATTATGCAAGTTAGCCATTGTGACTGAGGCTCGTGACCAACAAGTCATATATTATGGTGCGTGGTCACAACAAGGCTCGCACAGTCAAAAACACGTCTGGGCTATACAATCAAACAACAGCTCTAGCTCCTTCTAACCCTTCTCTACTGAAAGACTCGGATGATAATATGTTCAAATCGAGGCAGTTTTGAACTGATAGTACCTGATCCGCGTGTCTGTAGCTGAAAAACATTCAGATTTTTGATCTAAAAATTTGGCAGATGCTAAAAATGCATGGGAAAAATACAAAGAAAGTGTTTTTGGACGTTTCTTGACATTCTGAGTCTGAATCAGCAGTCAAAATCGAAAAGTAACGAGCCATTCGGGCAGAATAAATGTATTTTTATTTTTGTCGACTTTGGTTGTCCGCGACTGTATCTACACCAAACCATATCACTGCAGACATGATGGCATTTGCAACTATGGTATATGCTGAGTTAGTCTTTTGGCTTTGTAAGTGATATTTGCAATGGTGTCATTTTGTATCTCAGATTGTGAAAATGCAATAGGATATTCAGTGATCACAGATTAGTTACAAACTTTTTGAGATATGCAAGCATCGTGCATATTTAAACAATATGTCAAAATTTAGCACTGTGAAATCTGAGTCACAAATTATATATATTAGATGACATTTGCAAGTGCAGCAGATGAAGATGCAAAGGGTAGATTCAGTCAAGGAGGCTACATTCAATATTCCATAGCAGAAATTTACATAAACACATGCAACACCGTTGATACAGTCTGGCATGAGGTGTAAGGTGTATTAATTCTGATGTTGAATATAGGCCTCCTTGACTGAATTTACCCTTTGCATCTTCATCTGCTGCACTTGCAAATGTCATTTAATATATATAATTTGTGACTCAAATTTCACAGTGCTAAATTTTGACATATTGTTTAAATATGCACGATGCTTGCATATATCAAAAAGTTCGTAACTAATCTGTGATCACTGAATATCTTATTGCATTTTCACAATCTGATATACAAAATGACACCGTTGCAAATATCACTTATAAAGACAAAAGACTAACTCAGCATATGCCATAGTTGCAAATGCCATCATGTCTGTGGTGTATGGGGGATGCTGTGCAGGGTGGGGGATGGAGGCCTGGACTCCGATGGATGCAGGAGAGAGGAAGATAGATCGGGGAGCCATTGAACCCCCTCCCGGACCCCCCGACGTCTGATGAGCTTCATATCACCGCAGACATGAAGCGGTTTGCACATGTGGCAAATGCTTAGCAAATGTCAACAGGTTTTTTGCCTTTGTGATCTCAATTTGCTATGGTTCCTTCCCACATTCCGTATTAAGTATTTGCATATAATATGTTGGAGGCAGAAATTTAAATTATATATTTTAAGAAATGACACCATTTTCAAACTCGCCAAATACATTTAGAATTTGAGTGCTGTTGAATGTAATCATACATTTTTGAATTCCAAACCGTCACATGTATAAAATAATCAGTAGCAGATGAAGGTATAATTACGAATGACTTTCATTCTAGTAATCTTGGTTAGAATGACTTCAGTAGGGAAGTAGAATGTAGGCATAATTACACC
>NW_024468800.1:0-1894 GCF_001632365.1 Laetiporus sulphureus 93-53
AACGTCTGTTCTATAGGATACAGAGAGACGAAAGAAAATATCAATGATGTTCCCAGCCCATCCGTTGCTGCACTCACGAAGAACTACATAACGTTCCAAAACGGAAATGCACCCTTCCTTGATGGCCGCTACGCTTCTATTGGTCACGTACTGACTGTCGCAGCACCGATCGTGGTATACGATCCTGTCTTCGCAACCTTCATCGCAAACCTTGATCACTCGAACCTAGTGGATGATAAGATGCGGAAGGACACGTTGGAGTTCATGTTGAATGCGTCACATATACGCAATTTTAAAACGGACCACTCTAAACGTAACCACGATCAACTCAGACAGATACTTCGTATTCCAATTGAAAGCATTACTGCCGACATCCATGACGCAGACGCTGATCATATCATCCCTTATATGTGCGATATGGATACGGAATCTGAAATGAACCCGGGATCACTGATGGCTGCACTTGGAATAATCGAAGAGAAGACTGAATTGGGGAAAAGCGGAAATGCCATTGTCCAAGCTCAATTTTATTACCGCGTATACTGGGGAAAACGTCAGGTACGTCTCCCACACATTATCTATTACATTGCTCTCTTACTTCTGTCTAACAAATATTCGCAGTTTCTTCTCGATCGTAGCTTCAGTCCCACTTTCCTCATCAGCTTCGTAGGACCATATATGTCTATCAGCGGTGCAATTTGGATGAGCGATATAATCGTTCAACCTCTCCTCAAAGGCTTCTGCTGGCTCGCTCCTCCCCCATTGATCAGCGACTTTGACATCGAACCCATCACACGTATCTTTGCTGCCTTGCGAGAAGCTTTACGATCTCTCCGAGAACGATACCGACAAACGACTATCCTCGATTTCGAAAACCGATTCTACCCGCTAGCGACTTCTTTCACTTACTGCGATAAGAAGTTCTCCTTCACATATAAGTCATATCTCAAGTCACCCGCTGCGTCATGCTTGGTTTTTTTGGCTACACTGGATCATACAGATCTAATCTTCGACGAAGAAAACCAAGCCCCTGCCACAGACACACGAATAGTCGTCAAATTTGTCGAGAGATATGGCAGGAACGCACATGACCTATTGGCCAAAGAGGGTCTCGCACCGAAATTGTACTACTACGGTGACATATGGCAAGACAATCCAATAGCGAATACAGGTTGCGGGCCACGCAAAATGGTCGTAATGGAATACATTACGGGTCGTATTGCGACTCATGCAGACTGTGCAACACATCAAAAGACACTAGTTCGTGCAGTCGAGCTTCTCCACAAGGAAGAACTGGTCCACGGTGATCTTCGTTTACCAAACATCATAGTGACCGACAATTCCCATACTCCCCTCAAGATCCTCGACTTCGATTGGGCCGGCAAGGAAGGAGAAGTGAAGTATCCGATGCGATTATCCACCAATATTGGGTGGCCAGATTCAGTAGTCGACCTCACGCTAATCAAGACTGAACACGACAATTACATGTTCGAACAACTTACTGGCTCCCCCATGCCAATGTAAGCCGTTTTCGAAATTCGAATCCCTGTCATTCTATCGCTGTACCAATCCTATATTTACCAGCTTCATCGTGTACTTTCCATGTTCCATCACAGCATTACAGGTTACTCGCTAGTCGAATAACCTCGAAGCAACCTTCATAATCGATATATATATATATATTACCTTGCAACGAACGATTTTACCAGTCAGTCGCAAGGTATGTCGCCGGCAACAGCCGGCGCTTTTCGAGTATGAACCTGCCATCCTTCATAAATCCATAGTTTAGTGCCTTCGCTAATAACAAGTGGTGCCATATTCGCTGATATTCGCTCGAGGTCAGTGACAAAATGACATGTAATATGCTGTGACACTTACTCTGACCCCAATCAAT
>NW_024468801.1:0-1882 GCF_001632365.1 Laetiporus sulphureus 93-53
CTCCTTGCCGCCGGAGGAGGGTATTGCTACCTCAACTCGGGGCCCACCTACCCTCCCGCAACGAAAGACACCACGAGATCCCCTCCACCATGGATGCCTCCCTCGAGGCAGCACATGCTCGATGCGCTTAAGGCGTCGTCGAAGAAGAAAGATGACGATTATCCCGGAGAATTCTCGATAATAGCATGGACTCCCATCACTTTGCTTACAGGCACCTCCTCAAAGTCGACGAAGCTGGTCCATGGAGGAGTGCGCTATCTGCAGAAGGCTGTCATGGAGCTCGACTACGAGCAATACAAGCTATTCCGTGAGGCCTTGCCGCATTTTCCTCCATACAGCACCATACCTATCGACTATGTTACCCATCATGTTACCCATCTACAAGTGCGTATATTTTACTCTCGCTTTGGTTGCATGTGGTGACATTCGCATCAGATACTGGCAGTGTCCCTTACTATTGGGTTGGATGCAAGATGTACTACGTGCTGGCTGGAAAGGAGAACATGGAATCTTCGTATCTCATGAGCAAGGGCAAAGCTTTGGAGACGTTCCCGATGCTTAGACAGGATGGCCTCGTAGGCGCGCTGGTTTACTATGACGGTATGTCAAGCAGGCTCTCAATGTCGCAGTATCAGGCTTATGACGTGTTTCACAGGTCAACATAACGATTCACGGATGAACTCGCTTTAATCATGACGGCAGTACAGCAAGGCGCGATTGCTGCGAACCACGTCGAGGTCACTTCGTTGCAGAAGGAAGCTGGTTCTGGCAAGCTCTACGGCTCACGGGTACAAGACAAATTCACCGGCCAGGAATTCGAAGTTCGCGCAAAGGGTATTATCGATGCCACAGGCCCCTTCACGGATGCACTGCTCTACGTACAGGTTCTACACACCGCCTCCCGGAGCGCTGCTGAAGTAGTGAGCGCCACGAGTCCTATATTCGGGCGCGGACGTATCCGTATTAGTCTCCAGCGGCGTTATATGCTGTCAAAGGTTCTGCTCAAGCGGTGGAAGCTTTGAAGCACCCGCAGAGTTCCTCTTTTGCGTCAACCCCATCGACGAGTGTGAAGAGCAAGGCTTGTTAGGACGGAATCACAGCGTGCAAATTAAACAATCAGACACAGGCCAAAGCATAGCAGCGCGTCGCCGCCAATGGGGGGAAAGAGCAACTCTCACGCGAACCCCGGCATCGCGCTCTGCTACACTCGACGTCTTGTTTCCTTGTCTTCTACGCATTGACCTCCCGCAGCTCACATTCCCGACTCAAACCGTACCTCTTCTCGCGTTTGATATCTTGCAATGAACTGCTAGTCTGCAACTCCGAACAACGCTGTAGCTGCTGCGCCACGCCGGTTCTCACCACTGCACGATAGCCGTGCGCGGGCATCCGAGTCGACGCTTCTGGTTTTCGCCTAAATCTTCTATATATCGCGGATAAGACTTACGCCAGCGCCTTCGACGATCAACATGACAGCTGTCGTTGTCATAATGCTGCAGCCCATCGACGACCAGCCCGCCTCACAGGCCTCATCCCCGACCTCCCCGACCCGTTCCTCCTACAGCCAGTCGCGCGCGCCCATTACAAATGGCTCTGCCTCTGGCAATGCCAGTGGATTCCAGGTTGGTGCCCCGGCCCTCGAGCCGCCCTTGGGTATGACCTTCGCAGAGTTCCCTTGTGTGTGGTCCGACGCGCACGTTGCGCGCTGGCTGGCCGACATCAAGTGCGCACATCATGCGAGGACATTCAGGGAACACGACATCCGCGGGGACGTCCTGCTGGAGCTCGACCAGCTCACGCTGAAGGAGATGGGCATCGCGAGCGTCGGGGACAGACTTCGCATCCTGAATGCAGTCAAGACCCTTCGACAGCGCTGCTCATC
>NW_024468802.1:0-1873 GCF_001632365.1 Laetiporus sulphureus 93-53
TTGCATCTCTTAGACCAGGGTCACCTGCAAAGGCATCTGCGATCCTAGCTGCATCTTATTCCTGATCATGGGCAGCATAACCCCAGCAGGAACGCGCTGGATGTCAGGCGTTTCTGCAGGGATCCCAAATTCAAATCGCTCAAGTAGTTCCACCAAGATGGCTTGTAACTCCAGGATTCTAGCGCGTGATGGAACAGTCTGCAAGCTGGCCAAAAGATTCGACAGTGAGGACGTACGCGAAGCGCCAACTGCACGAGAACGTGTTTATGAACAAGGCTGACTACGAAAGGACTTTTCTAGTAACTCACCCGAGGCATCCCATGGGTCCAGCACCTGCCATGTCTTAATCAGTCGATACGAACGATAGCTGTTCTGGGCGGACCTACCAAATGACATCCTATAATTGAGAAAAAAGAGAAACTCAGGTGCTGCGCAGACATAGGCAAGTGACAGCCATACATATCAGCAAACATTCCGATACTGTATTGACGATTGTTCTTCGTGTCTACGAAACGACTCGGATTCCACTCGTCGGCATCCTCGCCCCACACTTGCGGTAGCCTATTGATAGTCAGACTCACCGCAATACGTCCAAACATAAATACTCGCCGATTGTAGCCCCAAACAGAGAAGGTGACCTTCTGCCCCTTACTGACAGGTATCTCAGTGATCAATTGATTTGTCGTGGACGTGATGGGCTCCGACAAAGGTATTATATCGTCTTCCTGCGCCACCCGCACGAGCATATATACTATCGGATGCAAGCGCAACCCCTCCTGAAAGGAAGATTGTCATCCACGTCACGTAGAAACACTGGTCTACGGACGCACTTTGATGGCAGCGTTCAGGTGGACCAAGGAGTCTAACTGAGCAACGCTGAAATCCGTGGCACCGCTCGCGCTAAGTTCCGCTCGAATGACAGCAGTTTCTTCGCGTATTTTGCTCTGGAATTCTGGGTGTTTCGCAAGTTCCCAGAGGATCCAGGTAAGAGCGCGAGCACTTGTTTCATGACCTGTCGTAGAATTGGCGGCCTAAATGTCCAATAAAGCGTCAGTCTGACATGGACGAGCTCACCAGCAAGAAGAAAAGTGGCCATCTGAGCAATCATCTCGCGGTCCGTCAGTTGCGCCCTGGGGTCCTCGGATGTATTTGCTCGTACTATGGATATCTTGAGCATAATGTGCGACCATTGTTCGCTTCTGGAATTCACCTAGAATGCTCATGATGTCCTTTCTTCTCTTATCTTCGCTGTGGAGGAGTTTTTCCGTCTTCTCATTGATTAATCGACGGGACAAAGAATTGATGGTTTTCAAAGAGTCCCTCAATCGTTTGTTCTCTGTTGTAGGAATATAGACGGCATATCGCAACAGCTTCTCGGGGATGTACGGCCAGACTGAACGGAACAAGAGGGTACCCTTTGATGGATGCATCACGGAGTCTCGGCTAATGCCAGTCACGGTGAGTGTCGGCTCTACCAAGGGTGAACTCCTTACAACATGTCCTTGTAAACCAGCATGACTTCATTCATTTCATCGTCCAGCGCACCACATTGGAAGTCGAAAGCCGCTAGAAGAGATCAGATGTAATCCGCAGTACACGTCGTTATTTTAAACGCCATACCTTCCCCGATAACATCGAGCGTCGTTCGAGCAAACCAAGGGCTCACGTTGATAACCTTATCCGAATCCTTGGTGATCGACTGGAGCGTTGCGAGCCATTTTCTGCTCAGCTGTCGCGAAAATGAGTCACATAGTCTCTGATGCAAGAGTATATGGACCTTCTGAGCAGAGCGACGAAACAATGGCAGGAAGGACCGAATCTGCGCTGTACTGAATGCTGGGTCCATGATTTTCCTGATCCGTGCATGTTCGTG
>NW_024468803.1:0-1870 GCF_001632365.1 Laetiporus sulphureus 93-53
CCAAGACCCTTGGTGATTAAACCATAAGATCCTTTCTTCTCTGTTTGTGCTTCCGCTTCGAGGAAGGAAGTATTCTTGAAACAGTATGCGTGGAGCTGTCGTGTGATTCAGTGGAAGATTGATCATTCGTGCCGATGCTTGACTGTTCTGGTGCAGGGCTGCCCAAAGACAAGTATCGCTTTTCGACTTGATCAGCCCAAGAAGTCTGATTGGCGCTTGATGATTCAGAATCACTGTTGAACAACTCGACAGTCCGTCCACTGCGATGCACTTGTCGGTTTGAGGGACTCGGAGGAGTTCCTTGCTTCGCATTACTACCAGTACTTGGATTCGAGGAGTCGATACTGGAGTTTCGTGCGTAGGCCGACTTGGGATGCTTAGGTGATAGCGAGTCGGGGATTCGTCCAGCATTCCATCGGTCGCTTTTTTGCAATGGTCGTGACCTTGGTCGTATACTGTTTTCGGACGTAGTGTCCATTCGAGGCGGCTTTGGACATTCAAATGCATGATGTCCAATGCGATTGCAGTTCCAGCATTGACCAGAGAATTGTCCTTGTCCTGGTTGTGACCTTCGTGAGTCTTCGCGAGTTCCCTTGAATGGCTGATTGATCCATTGGTTAATGGATGGTGAAGACTGCTGGTCAGACTTGGTCGACTGCCGCTGCTTGGTCTTCTTCCGTTTGCCTTTCTGGTTAGGACATGTTTGTTCACGTTGGCTGGGCATGCTATTTGCTGAAGAGGAAGACGTAGATGAAGTACTTTCATCGTCATCTCCTTGCCTTCTCTTGTCAAACTTTCTTTGGACAATGGCCTTGATTCCATGCCATTCTTTTTGACTGAGATCGAGCGATGCCATCAGCACTTCCTTCCATATTGATGTAGGGAAGGCTGTCTGATCGTGATGCGATGAATGAGTACGTATGGCACCAATTCAAATGGTATTCATGCCAAGAATATGTTCAGACATTCGATCGATATCCATAGGTTCGTCATCGTCTTCTTCTTCGGCTTCCTTTTTCTTCTGATCGACACGGTGGTCTCGATTGTCACCTCCGAGAAGAAGCTTGACAAGCTTGGCATTGACCAACTTTGTTACCAGTTGCTCAATCCGCTTTTGCATCTTCTTCGTGATCGACGGATCTTTTGAGGGTTCTTTTGATCCGCGGGATACGCGCTCTTCCTTCTTCTTAATTGAAGAAGTCTTTTTCTGCTTCTTCTTTGATGCGACCTGTACAGGCAAAGTTCGATCGATGTTTGGCTCCTTTGCGGGACATTGATTCATCTCGTGCCCTGGCTTCCTGCATCGATAGCAGAGACGTTTCTTGACCGGACGGCTCTGTACTTGTCCTATACGTCGTGTCCTGTCGACGTCCATTGCATTGGGATCATCTATATCCATTGAATCTCCTTCATTCATTGAATCGCCCTGATTCATATGCGTGATGAAATCGAAGATATTGCTTTTTCCCTTATGGACGTTTCGAAGGTCGTTGACTTGTCTTGCACTGTCGCAAGCATCCTCGTACGTGGTTGGAGGATTCGAAGTAAGGAAGACTTTTTCTGCCAACTTTGTTTCCAAGCCTCGCTTGAAATGGACGAGCTTGGTATAGTCGTCGTCGATTTCGGCGTAGCGAAATAGGATGTCGAGATTCCCAATGTAATCGTCGACTTTTCCTTTCTTTTGCCTACACTGATTGTCGAGTAACGTTTGCCATGCTTGGTCCTTGGTTGCGACTCCTCCATACTTTTCTTGGAGTGTCATCCGAAAGTCACGATAAAGTCCTAGATCATCCGATCTTCCTGTAGATGCGATCATCGCTGCTTCCCATGATTCGACCCATTTTGCTGCTGCCGAACCAGGTTCGAAGTG
>NW_024468804.1:0-1868 GCF_001632365.1 Laetiporus sulphureus 93-53
GGCTTCTGATATCTGTGATGGGGACAGCAATGTCATGTTTGGTATAAGAGGTGAAATGGAATGGGCGGCAGGAAAAATTGCGCGTTTGTTTCGGTATGAACAAGAGCGCCCAGCATCACACTTTGAACAGGTTTTCCTGCTTGTCCAAGAATATGCCCCCCTGGACCAAGACGATGCTCGATTAGACCCTTACCAAAAATTCTCTATTGCGGGAGGAAGACTGTTTTATGACAGGTTCAAGAGCCAACTCAGATTGCTTACCACTGCGGAGATCACATGTCATTTCGCCTCGTTACCCAGGTTGCTTTCGGGTACATCGATTCCATGCGTGCATGTACTGCCGCTGGACAAGGTGGGCTAACTAGCATTCATGTTGCATATTTGCTACAACTGACACTGAATAATGCAGTGGTAGGGACTGATGATGTAAGACATGAAAAGGTGCTTGGATAGACTTTGAGAAGAGAGGGTATGCTTTGGGGAGAATGTGAGTACAGCAGTGCCAGGAGCTGTGTGTCAGTCAAACCCGTTCACGCTGGCGAGTTTAATTTGCAACAGATTAGTATTAGTACTACTTCCGTGATCATCGTTCTTGGGCTCAGACAAGTCCTATCCAATGAACCCCTCATAGTAACTCTTTGTGAAGTCTGATCTGGACGTTGAGATCCTGATTATAATGTGCATGTCAATCGTCTCATATTATCTTGCCCAGATTCATCATTCTGGGCTCGGAGTCACTGCAAGCTTTTCAAACATATGTGCATAGCAATCGCAGAACTTGAACGAACTCGTTGAGTAATGCTGCTGCTGCGATACCATAACTTAATCTGAACGTCAAATTTACCAAAACAGAGAACAATGAGATTATCTACATATGATGCATCACCCTCACTGGAAACTAACAATTTGCGTGTCCCAGCGCTGAAGATGGATTCCAGCATAGAAGTATAATTTGAGACAGGCAACTTTGAAGGGGACAAATTGTCAAACGGCACATATGCATGGTAATGTCAGACCTACGGAAATGGTCGAAATCACAAACACAACTGATTGCAATGTTGATGCTAGGCCACCTGGTTATCACTCTTCGTTGCGTGCTTCTCAATACTGAGTACCTTGCATTCTGATCATCAACAAGGTGAACAAGGTGAACAAACACATTAGCAAATGGGCAAGAGGGTCAACAACTGGATAAACGTACAAAACAGGAGAGAAGAATTAGGCAGCACAATGTCATGGGGTCAGTTGCCGTATCCTAATGCAGGTGGAATCTTGACTAAACACTCTCCGTTCACCTTCATACCCACAATTCCCTGGTCAATTGCTGTGAGGCCTGCATGAGTCACATAGAGTTGGAACAGATGTGCTAAGAACACACCGGGAAGCAGCCGGTCATCATCTAACACAAGCTTGAACTGCAACCATGCAGATGAGGCACAAGCATGCAACATATGAAAGTGAACACACTGATGTGCCCTGCATACAGGAGTCGACAACAACCCCGTCTGACAATTGCAGCTGATACCAGAGTTGGATACTATCTCCCATAGTCACAGTAGATGGGCCACCACTGATCGTGTAATCCTTGAAGGCCAGATGCTCGAGGGCCGATGGGCCGACATGGTCGTGGTGAGCTTGTAGAGGAGTCGTAATGACGTCAGGATATGGACGACGAGGACCTGCAACGGTGAACGAGGACGGCAAAGGAGAAGCGATGACCGATTGTTCCGGGTCCATACTCTCGATGACCTCAGAATTTGGACGATGAGGACCGACGATGGTGAACGAAGACATCCAAGGAGACACGATGACTGATTGTTCCAATTCCATATTCTCGCTAGGAGGCGTCATGACCTCGGGACCCAGAC